>NC_042974.1:17498586-17633586 GCF_901001165.1 Salmo trutta
CTCTCTTTCTATCTTTCTCTCTCTCTCTGCCTCTCTTTCTCTGCCTCTCTCTTTCTCTCTCTTTCTCTCTCTCTCTTTCTTTCTCTCTCTGTGTCTGTGTGTCACTACTCCACATGTATTAAATACAAAATTCTATGTAGTTATGGGTTATTCTATGCAAATCTATGTAACATTATGTGCATCTCTATGTAGCCTTATGTAGTCCTGTGTGCCCCCTGCCTGTCTGCATGATGTATTAGGAGCCCTCTCCCTCATTCTGCCACTTAAAGATCATCCTCATTTCTCATCAAGTCACTCACTGACACACACGCTGACAAACACACACACACAACTGTCCATCAACCCACCCCCATCCCCGTCCCCTGCCATAGTTATATGCTTCACAGAATTCCATAACTACACACACACATACAGACACACACACCTCTGACCCTATTTGGGGTCGTCACATAGACGGGAACCAAAATTAGTTCCAAATGTTGGCATTATTTATTATCGGGTATCATCTCACTGTACAAATCCCTTACAGATGTTTGCCTCTTGTGCATGTCTGTGTGTGTGTGTTTGATATTACATTTCGCTGATATGACCCTCCCCTTGACACAACCCCAACCCTCCCCTTGACACACCCCCAACCCTCCCCTTGACACAACCCCTCCCCTCTCCTTGACACACCACCACCCTTCCCCTTGACACACCCCCAACCCTCCCAGTCCATCCCCACCCCTCCCTTTGACACACCCCCTCCCCTCTCCTTGACACACCACCACCCTTCCCCTTGACACACCCCCAACCCTCCCAGTCCATCCCCACCCCTCCCCTTGACAAACCCCAACCCTCCCCATTCATCCCCACCTCCCCCATTCATCCCCCCACACCCCCAACCCTCCCTGTCCAGACCCACCCCTCACCTTGACACACCCCCAACTTCCCCCTTGACACACCCCCAACCTCCCCTTGACACACCCCCAACCCTCCCAGGCCATCCCCACCCCTCCCCTTGACATACCCCCAACCCTCCCCATTCATCCCCACACACCCCCAACCCTCCCAGTCCATCCCCACCCCTCCCCTTGACATACCCCCAACCCTCCCCATTCATCCCCACACACCCCCAACCCTACCCGTCCATCCCCACCCCTCCCCTTGACACACCCCCAACTTCCCCCTTGACACACCCCCAACCTCCCCTTGACACACCCCCAACCCTACCCGTCCATCCCCACCCCTCACCTTGACACACCCCCAACTTCCCCCTTGACACACCCCCAACCCTACCCGTCCATCCCGACCCCTCCCCTTGACACCGGACGTGCTTGTTGCACCCTCGACAACTACTATGATTATTATTATTTGACCATGCTGGTCATTTACGAACATTTTAACATCTTGACCATGTTCTGTTATAATATCCACCCGGCACAGCCAGAAGAGGACTGGCCACCCCTCATAGCCTGGTTCCTCTCTAGGTTTCTTCCTAGGTTTTTGGCCTTTCTCAGGAGTTTTTCCTAGGGAGTTTTTCCCAGCCACCGTGCTTCTTTCACATGCATTGCTTGCTGTTTGGGGTTTTAGGCTGGGTTTCTGTACAGCACTTTGAGATTTCAGCTGATGTACGAAGGGCTATATAAATAAATTTGATTTGATTTTGATTTGATTTGATTTGACACACCCCCAACCTCCCCTTGACACACCCCCAACCCTACCCGTCCATCCCCACCCCTCCCCTTTACACACCCCCACCCCTCACCTTGACACACCCCACCCCTCTCCTTGACACACACACCCTCCCCTCCCAGTCCATTCCCTCCCTTCCCCTTGACACAACACCACCCCTCCCAGTCCACCCCACCCCTCACCTTGACACACCCCCCCCCAGTCCACCCCACCCCTCCTCTTGACAAACCCCCACCCCTCCCCTTGACACACCCCCACGCTACAAGGTTGGCACACCTGTATTTGGGGAGTTTCTCCCATTCTTCTCTGCTGATCCTCTCAAGCTCTGTCAGGTCGGATGGGGAGCGTTGCTGCACAGCTATTTTCAGGTCTCTCCAGAGATGTTCGATCAGGTTCAAGTCTGGGCTCTGGCTGGGCTACTCAAGGACGTTCAGAGACTTGTCCCGAAGCCACTCCTGCATTGCCTTGGCTGTGTGCTTAGGGTCATTGTCCTGTTGGAAGGTGAACCTTTACCCCAGTCTGAGGTCCTGAACGCTCTGGAGCAGGTTTTCATCAAGGATCTCTCTGTACTTGGCTCCATTCATCTTTCCCTCAATCCTGACTAGTCTCCCAGTCCCTGCCACTGAAAAACATCCCCACAGCATGATGCTGCCACCACCATGCTTCACCGTAGGGATGGTGCCAGGTTTCCTAAAGATGTGACGCTTGGCATTCAGGCCAAAGTGTTCAATCTTGGTTTCATCAGACCAGAGAATCTTGATTCTCATTGTCTGAAAGTCTTTAGGTGCTTCTTGGCAAACTCCAAGCGGGCTGTCATGTGCCATTTACTGAGGAGTGGCTTCCGTCAGGCCACTCTACCATAAAGGCCTGATTTGTGCAGTGCTGCAGAGATGGTTGTCCTTCTGGAAGGTTCTCCCATCTCCACAGAGGAACTTTGGAGTTCTGTCAGAGTGACCATTGGGTTCTTGGTCATCTCCCTTACCAAGGCCCTTCTTTCCCAATTGCTCAGTTTGGCCGAGCGGCCAGCTCTAGGAAGAGTCTTGGTGGTTCCAAACTTCTTCCATTTAAGAATGACGGAGGCCACTGTGTTCTTGGGGACCTTCAATGCTGCAGAAATGTTTTGGTACCCTTCCCCAGATCTGTGCTTCAACACAATCCTGTTTCTGAGCTCTATGGACAATTCCTTCAACCTCATGGGTTGGTTTTTTTCTCTGACATGCACTGTCAACAGTGGGACCTTATAGAGACAGGTGTGTGCCTTTCCAAATCATGTCCAGTCAATTGAATTTACCACAGGTACACTCCAATCAAGTTGGGGTATTGTGTGTAGATGGATGAGGAAAAGAATAAGGCTGTAATGTAACAACGTGGAAAAAGGGAAGGGGTCTAAATACTTTCCGAATACTGCTTTTTTTATGCTGCTTTCAAAGCACTTTTACGGATATCCGTTTTCCACCAACGGAACATGATATTGTTCACACTCACTCTATCCATACTCCTCTGTCTCCTCCTTCCCTCATCAACATGTAGTTTGGTGTCTTTACCAGTAGGGGGTGCCCCAAAGCATCCTTTCAGTCTCTCAGCCAGAAAGAGAAATCATTGGAGGATAGAGTGAGGTTGCCCATAGATTCTGATTTAAGGTCAGTTTCATGTTTTCACATTAATGTTGAAGTTTAAGCTTTGGGTAGGAGAAACTGTGGGAGATTAGTATCTAGGTTTTTCTTAAGGTTCTTACGTTTTTCAGCTCGAGACCCAAATGAGAAATGTACTGTCCTCTAATGACCTAAATTAAGAAGAAATAGTGTGTGATTCTAAATGTTTACTCAGAACTCACGACCCACCTCTCACATGCTCAGGTCCCACACCATAGTTTAAGAAACCCTGATCTAGGGACAACTTAATCTCCCTACATTCCAGTTTCTGATCCCATTCCAGCCTCTTGTATAGTCTTTTTTAATTAACCTTCAGCCTGGAATCGAACCAGGGTCTGTAGTGATGTCTCTAGCACTGAGGTGCAGTGCCTTAGACTGCTGCCCCCACTCGGAAGCCCCCACTCGGAAGCCCCCACTCGGGAGCCCCCACTGTTTGTCATGGCAGCGCTGGATTGTTTGAGATCCCAACCGAGTCATCTGTTATGTCACCTGACCTCACCCTGAACTCTCTCTGACACACACACACACACACACACACACACACACACACACACACACACACACACACACACACACACACACACACTCTCTCGGGCTGATGTCATTGCAAACAGAGTCACCTCCTGGAGAGGGCTGGGGCTGCAGCAGTGTGATCTTCTACTATGATGTCATATTGGTGTGTGTGTGTGTGTGTGTGTGTGTGTGTGTGTGTGTGTGTGTGTGTGTGTGTGTGTGTGTGTGTGTGTGTGTGTGTGTGTGTGTGTGTGTGTGTGTGTGTGTGTGTGTGTGAGACTGCACCACAGAGAGTAGGGGTGGGACTCTTTCGGTTTGATTAGTTAGGGGCCTCCACATGATATAATTGAGTGTGTGTGTTTTTGTGAGCGTATGTGAGCGTATGTGTGTGAGAGAGAGATAAGTAGGAGGCCGGTTGAGGTTCCTGCACATAGGCTACATAAACAACCATGTGTGAGTGTTTCTCGTCATTCATTTCATCGGCAGGTATGGAAGGGGAGAGGTATAGAGAGGGAGGGGGGTGGCATAGGCCATGCTTGTCAGCTGCGGGAGGGGTCGTTTTGACCCAGTGACACTCCACTGACACCCTCCCCCTCCCTCCCCCACACACACAACCTCCCCCATCTAAACATCTGGTTTGGTCATTGTTCCCGCTCTCTACTGACACACTCCTCCCCCTCCTCCTCAACCCTCGCTAACAGTATCTGTGAAGTTACAAACATCAATACTAATTAGGACTGTATTAAATGTTCGGCTTCATAGGGAAGATTGATCTTAAAACCACCCACAACCGCAAACTGCGCAAATTGTTGGAGGTTAAATGACACTGATTTACAATAAAAGGCTGATTTGATGGAGATGACTGTTTCTGTCAGAGAATTAGAAGTCTTTCTGTATAGATTTGAATGAAGCCATGTGTGGTACCTTGTTGCATCAGCTAAACAAGTTGTTAAGTATGTTAGAAAAATCGTTCAAGTATGATGACAAGCTTATCCTTTTCAGAATGTTTTATTGATGTCAAACTAGAGAAAAAGACAGTACATAAAGTGGTAATAAAAAGCATCTCACAATAAACTTTTCAATGCTACATTTTTCTATGCCAAATGCCATGAAATGAAATGTTTGCATTTGTGCCATGGGATTCAAATGGAGTGAATAAAGCATTAAATCTGAAGAAAAAAGGGAGAAGTTTAGAAGGTCCATTTTTTTTTAAAATAGTGACAATAACAGACAGGAGGTCGGGATTTTTCTTTCTTTTGATTGTCTGCGTATTTAAAAAAACATCCCATGGTCAAGCACTCAGCATACAAAGACAGAAGGCTAGCAACAAGCGTCCTGTCTCGACCCAGACAATGCAGTTGTGGGGGGTAGTTTTGATGGGGAAGGAGGGTGGATGGGATAGGGTCCCAGAGAGCTAGCCACACTGACTGTACAACCTGAATTAAAGAAGACGCAACTCAAACTAGAATGTTTGCATGTCTGTTAGTGCCAGACCATACCCCTCCCCCACTACATACTCACAAAACATATGCATACACACACACACACACACATTAATTCTCTCCAATCACTATCATTGACAAAGTAAACAGCAGCACGTGAGGATGATAAATGAACTATCCCACACCGGATCCACACGTTAGGAGAGACTCACTACCATTCCCTCACCCTCTCTCCCTTCTCTTTCTCTCCCCCTCTTTCAATCTCCCCACTATTCTGCATCTTATTTTCTCTCCCCCACTCTCCCTTTTCTCTTCACTTCTTCTCTCTCCCCCCTCATTCACTCTTCCCCTCCCCTGACCCTGCTTACCTCCCCTGTCTCCGTCCTTCCTCTGAAAGCCACACACCTCCCCCCGTCGTCTGCCCCAGTGGCCCTCTGGCCTGTCAGTCTCGGCCCTAGCATGCACTGCTACTGCCTGGGGTCAGCTACCTGGTACTCCGTGTCTGGGATCTGGTGCTCCCTGCCTTGGGGCTGGGATCTGGTGCTTCCTGCCTTAAGGCTGGCATCTGGTGCTCCCTGCCTTAAGGCTGGGGTCTGGTGCACCCTGCCTTAAGGCTGGCATCTGGTGCTTCCTGCCTTAAGGCTGGGGTCTGGTGCTTCCTGCCTTGGGCCTGGGATCTGGTGCTTTCTGCCTTAAGGCTGGCATCTGGTGCTCCCTGCCTTGGGCCTGGGATCTGGTGCTCCCTGCCTTAAGGCTGGCATCTGGTGCTCCCTGCCTTAAGGCTGGCATCTGGTGCTCCCTGCCTTAAGGCCTGGGATCTGGTGCTCCCTGCCTTGGGCCTGGGATCTGGTGCTTTCTGCCTTAAGGCTGGCATCTGGTGCTCCCTGCCTGGGCCTGGGATCTGGTGCTTTCTGCCTTAAGGCTGGGGTCTCGTGCTCCCTGCCTTGGGCCTGGGATCTGGTGCTCCCTGCCTTAAGGCTGGGGTCTGGTGCTCCCTGCCTTGGGCCTGGGATCTGGTGCTCCCTGCCTTAAGGCTGGGGTCTGGTGCTCCCTGCCTTGGGCCTGGGATCTGGTGCTTTCTGCCTTAAGGCTGGCATCTGGTGCTCCCTGCCTTGGGGCTGGGGTCTGGTGCTTCATGCCTTAAGGCTGGGGTCTGGTGCTCCCTGCCTTGGGCCTGGGATCTGGTGCTTCCTGCCTTTAAGGCTGGCATCTGGTGCTCCCTGCCTTAAGGCTGGGGTCTGGTGCTTCCTGCCTTAAGGCTGGGATCTGGTGCTCCCTGCCTTGGGGCTGGCATCTGGTGCTCCCTGCCTTAAGGCTGGGGTCTGGTGCTTCCTGTCTTAAGGCTGGCATCTGGTGCTCCCTGCCTTGGGGCTGGGGTCTGGTGCTCCCTGCCTTGGGGCTGGGATCTGGTGCTTCCTGCCTTGGGGCTGGCATCTGGTGCTCCCTGCCACTGGCTGGGGTCTGGTGCTCCCTGCCTTAAGGCTGGGGTCTGGTGCTCCCTGCCTTAAGGCTGGGGTCTGGTGCTCCCTGCCTTGGGGCTGGGATCTGGTGCTTTCTGCCTTAAGGCTGGCATCTGGTGCTCCCTGCCTTGGGACTGGGATCTGGTGCTTTCTGCCTTAAGGCTGGGGTCTGGTGCTCCCTGCCTTAAGGCTGGCATCTGGTGCTCCCTGCCTTAAGGCTGGGGTCTGGTGCTCCCTGCCTTGGGGCTGGGGTCTGGTGCTCCCTGCCTTGGGGCTGGGGTCTGGTGCTTCATGCCTTGGGGCTGGCGTCTGGTGCTACCTGCCTTAGGGATGGGTAAGGTAGGTAGGTGTGTGGTCACTAGAATTTCCCCATGACCTTAACCTCTCACACTGCCCCCTGGTGGTGTTATGGTGTATGTTGTGTGTGTTGGGGGGTGCAACGAGTACAAGTCATCTCTTTATTATTGATATTACAATTACATTGTACATTACATTGTACCACAATAGAATAACACAAAATAACATGAGACTGTAGCGCTTTTCAATACAAACCATACATTAGAATAGTTTAGCATAGAATTTTTGATAATTGGAAATACTGAAACTCTGGGAGGTCCACACCCAATTAAATAAGCATCACTGCTCTTCTCCCTACACCCAAGATAGAGAAAGAGAGGAGAGAGCGAGCTAGAGTGAGAGATAGAGGGAGGGAGGGTGGGAGAGAGCTGAAGGATCAGTAACAGAAGATTTGCATGTGCTGATCTTTTTTAAATGATTTTTTATTGCTGTCAAAACATTTGTAGTGGGATTAAAACAAGATAGAGGGTGGAGGAGAGGAGAGGAACAGAAGACAGTAAAGAGGTATAAAACGCCTCTCCTCCAGGGCCCACACCGCTGAGAGGTGAAGGAGAGAAAGAGATAGAGAAGAGGAGGCATGTACAGAGACGTGCACGTCTGACAAAAAACTTGACATAGCCTAAATAAATTCAATCTCATTTACAGTTTACATAGGGAATCCTATATACTTGTTCAGGCAATCATTACATTCAAAAAACCTACCTGTCCCCGTCATATTATAGTAAAATATGTGCTTCATTTCATTAGGTCAATTGGAAACATCAATGAAGAATTTATCTTTTCTGCTCCATAGCAAACAATTACACCAATTACAGACTCAAAAATCTACATTTAAAAAAAGAAAAAAGCAGAAGGGCAGTTGACACTGACAGGGGCGTCAATTTGTACATATTCCAAATTCAACATTGTTCATTTAAGAAATGTAAATTCTATAAAAGGTGGAAGGCTATTGGTGAGATCTTAGATATTTGTTTTTATTAATACTATTCTTACTTTTAAAGTCTAAATACATTTGATCCATTGAAACAGTCCAAATTTGAATTGTAAATAAAATAGAACCACCGAGATATGCTTCTGATGCACGTGCGCAATAGGCCTATATTCTAGCTACCTCAATAAATGAACCTCAATAATATTTATTCCCAGTTCTTAACACGTCTCGTCTCGCCCTGTTAACGTGAATGTGTCTGTGAAATGAAAGTCTGAAGGAGAGAAACGTTGAATCGATTTTCTTGTTTTTATCACATTATGTTTTTCTACACGCGCGAAGTAATTGTGGAAGGCTTCTGTGTGAACATATCACCGTGCATCTGCAAATGAATAGCCCCAGTTTGTATATCCACATAGAACAAACGGCTATTGGAAGTGCATGGTTGGATGCAGGGAAGCCTATACTTGCAACAGCTTGGGAAATCCATAGTTTACAATATTGAAGCCAGAATGATGAAACCTTCTATTCCATTAACGAAGGTTTAGCTGAAGTTATTCCACTAGATAAATACGAGTTTATATCGTATGTAGGCGTCCTTCTAAAATAGCTGATGTCCTGAAGGTAGACCCCCCTCCCTCCCTCGTTCAGCCCTAAGGCATGGGAAAGAAGCCCTGCCTGGCAGGTCACGTCCTTTCCCTTCTGTTTGTAATTATTGTTTACACTGTTTAACGCTCAACCATATTTTCCCTGTTCTCATTTCACGGTCGACAGCTACGAAATGATTTTGTTATTCGCAAATGTGTAACTAGATAGCCTACATTTTTATTTTGCAACGTCTGTACTCTTGAATAACTATCAATCTAGCAATAAAACAATTTGACCTTAAACACTGACGCCTTGAAACAAACCTGGTTATTTAGACTGGAATTTGCAACAAAAGCGAGAGACGGTTTACCAGCGAGACTAAATGTGGTAAATGTAGCCTATGCATATTTCACATTACGATGTTGCCTATTATTTCCATTTAAAAGATCCTATAGGGTGTGAGAACGACTACAATTTATCATTCATTGCAGTAAATCGCAGCAGAGACTGCATTTAATTGACGTTGGATTGTATTTCTTAGCTGGGCGCCGTATGCCTATAGGGTGGGGACTGGGGATTCGCTCTCCGCCCGTCCCAACTCAGCGGGGTGGCGAGAGAAGTCCCTTCCCCCGCTGCAGGCAGGTAGCTATTCTGCCTTGCTGCCCACCAAACAATCATCTGGTAGCGAAGGAAGGACGTTATCTTGTATCTTTGAGCACGGGTAGTTCTGTCCGGTCTTGCACAAGAAAAATGTATAGGCCTATCATTTAGAAAATGACACTCAATCAACATCGAGAAATATAACAATTCTGATGCAGATGTGTCCCGGAGGCAGAATACTGGAAGTATTGTAGCCTAGCTGAGACAGTAATGATTTATCTATGCAAATACGGCAACTTAATGATCTAAACTGAAATATATTGCCTATTCGACGTGGCTGCTGCTATCCTCTATGGCCCACACTAGCTCCAGTCTCCACTATTGTAAATCACACAACCTCTTATGAAAAGTTTGTTCGTGATACAAAACATGGTGCAGTTAGTTGTATCAGGCGAGATGGTAGCCATGCTAGTATAACGCCCTTTTAAGCAGCTCAAAGGCCTATTCGTGGAGAAATCCCCAAGCTGTGTAAAATAACGCGCTCTCTTGGCCTACCCCTCTGCTGGCGCACAAATCATGTTTTAGGAGTGTGCTGGATTTCTTTCATAATCAAGAAGCTTTCAGTTTACAAATCGTACGTGCGTCAAGGGCCAGCGTACAAAATGGGCGTTTGGAACCCAGACCCTCAAAGGACATAGCCTATACCCGTACGGAGTCTGAATAGACCTTACTTCTGATTTCAAATGTTTTCTTCGCACGGGTGCTGCTCATGAAACAAATGTGGTTGTTCAGAGACATTGTATATAGCTTCCTACCTATGTCGAATTTGTTGATTAGAGCCCGACCTCATTACATGATTCTGCAAGTATCATGGCTATAATTGCTCCCCTCCCCTCATAGTGGCCTAGTGTTGATTTAGACATTTCTTGAATTCTATATATTTTTTTATCTTTACACACGCCAAAATATATTTTGGAATTATTTGAGTAATCTAAATATATGTATTCCATTGCTCAAAACAATATTTTATTGCAGAACACATTTCTCGAGGCGTATCTCAAGGATAGGCTACATTTTTGTAAACTGGGAAGTGTTCTTGGAGCCAGACACTTTTGTGTTTTGAACCATGTGGATCTACGGTGAGAGTTCGAACTATCTTATGTTGTTGGATTTGCAACCTATAAATTGAGGAAAAATAGGTCATACTCACAGTCTTGAAGATATATACCCTGTTGCTGTATGCATTTGTCTTTCATATTTCGAATCTTTTTTTTAACGTTGTTTGTTGATCCTCAGAACTAATAAATGTCATATTTGTCTAATGAAATGAATGAATTAATGTGTGATGTACTAGATTTACTATAGGCCTACGTTTTATATAAATTATAGGAATACACACACTTGTAGTTAGGTGGTTATTGCATGCTAAAGAGATCCGTTTTTTTAAGATGCTCAGGGTTTGGACTATAGCCTACATTGAGATTCTGTGGATATTGTTTTTAAGTAATCTCTTCTAGGTTTTTTTTCTTCATATAATACTGTCAATGTTAACTCTAACGAGGTAGATGTGAAAATGTTGATATTCTCCTCCTAATATATTTAATATTGGGCCCGGTATTCGGTGTTATTATTACAACTATTATCGCGTCATCATGTCCATAGTCAAAAGCCCCCCCCCTCCCGCCACAGTCACTTCGAATTAACTTCACAACAACCGTGCACCGGTCTCTGCTTGAGCCTCCATTACATTCCTCCAAAACTTTACGTTCAAACGTTCTGACAAAAAAAGAGCTAGAGCGATTTCTAATTTGTCTCAATGCCCAGTTGTTGTAAATCAAACGCACACCACATAATGCAGACAATAAATAAACAAATATTTGATTCTGTGAATGGTAGTGTTGATGGTGGAATTCTGTTTAGGCCAAGATGAAACTAACTACTCAAACTGTAGTATGTGGTAACACGATATGGGAGAAGATAGTTTTGAAGCAAGACGGTATTATTATTATTATAATCAAATAAAATTATAATAGGCTACATTTATAACAACGATTTGTATACATTTTGAAAGGTATCATAAAGTGGCTTTGTTTTTGCAATGTGTTTACATTAAGTCCTGTTTGCACTAACAAGAACATTTAGAATTTTATTTGCAAACTGCCTTTTGTAGCTAACTGTTATTTTGCAGACTACATTAGGATGAAATATTCTAGTGGCAACTTGACAACAATGGCTTATTTTTAAACATGGGAAAATGAAGAAATAAATACTTTTTTCTAAAATGGTTTATTCTTAGATCATATATAGGCTTGATTGTAATGCAGAATAAATTGTAGGCTTATCAAATAATGCAGTGTCAACGACTATCAATATTAATCACCTAACAAATGAATGTGCATGTAGTGTTGGCAAACTTAGTCATGGTTTTGAATTGTACTGAATTACACTCACACATTGAAAAAAAATATTGTGAAATTACTTTGTGAAGTGAAATTGAAGTAGTCTTATCTAGAAACACATTGTAAAATAAAACAAATCTGTTAAGTCTGAAATAAAACCTTCTAAACGTTTTATCCTCCAATAACCATTTTGAGGGTCACACTATGCTTAATGTATAACCAAATATAGTTGATTGTAATTGAAGTAAAGAATAAAACGTTTATCGTTAACAACAGACTTTAGTCTTTATCTATGAAGGCTACACACAAAGGATTTCAACATGGCGAATGAGGCGCGCCCACCCCGCCCGTCTGATCGATTTTAAGGTTTTTATTGCTGTGGCTTTTACGCCTTCAATGCACCAATGTCTCCTACAGGAGTGAAAGGGCACTTTCACAACAATTCTAAATGTCTTTTTAGTATATCATGGTTAGTATTATACTAAGTTTGATCTTTAAAATATAATTAAATGTATATAGTGAAATAAATCGAATTAAAAAATATAATGCAATAACACAACGTATAATTATTATTTATTTTAAATTGAATAGAAACGCGTCCTAAACAACATTCATTTTCATGTTAAATGATACTTACATGCACATAATTTAAATATGCTCGATTTAAGATAGTTTCACCGTTTTCTTAGGTAGCCTGGTAAGATTTCTCAAATTGTCCATATTATAATAAGATATGCATTACTATACATACATTTTCAAACTAATTCTAGCAGTTAGATTTTTTATGCTAAATTCATAAAAAAAAAAAATTTAATGCATTTTATATTCTGCAAAGACTATGCAAATTATAAAATAAAAAATACATTCTGATTAATTAATTAGCTCTGCAATCTGCATTTTAACTATAAACGAATAATATAATAGCCCACCTTTCCTTGTTAAAAGAAATCCTTTGCAGCTTCGCTTGTTATTTAAAAAAATATTTCCCATAAAGCGTCACAACTCCTCTAGCCTACATGTCAACTCGAAGTAGATATATAAAACGCAATTGTTCAATTTTCCCGATGTAAACTCATTCCGAGCTGGCAGACTGGATGTAACATGAGAAGGGAGCACCAATGCAGCTGAAGAATACAAATAAAACACATTATGCAAAAGTTTGTTTGAATCTCGCGCCCTGTGGGAGGGGGGCGTTCCAAACGGCGTTGTGTCGCGCGCATAGGCTGCGTTCCTGTGTTGTTGTAGAATTCGAATATGAAACCATCCCTGGTATTTCCCGGTAGCTTCGCGTGTTCCTAACGAAAACACACACGTTACCCGAATAAACGGGTTGGTTTTCTTCCGTCTTTCTAAGTAAAAATGGGTTGATTTTGGGCATCGATGGTGCCGTGTCCAATGTCACCACCCCCCCTCTCTGAAAAGAGAGCAGTTTTCCGCAAGACGACTGTCCTTTGCCCTAAGTTCTCCCATACCGAAGACCCATATGCCCTCTTTGGATAAACGAGATCCTCCCTCGCTGCGCTGATCCATCCTGTCCGGGTCCAGCTGTGTGCTTTACCTCTCTCTTCGCGGTGTAGCCCTATCCATAGCCAAACACCGCCATTACCTCAGTGCGAGTGTTCTCGCAGACTGCACAGCATCTGGGCTGTCAGGGCAGAGACGCGAAGAAGGGGATCTCCCCCTCCCCTTCTCTTCTCTCAGCCGAGCCGTAGAGGACGAGAAGAGGGGGAGGGGAAGCCCGCGCTGATAACTGGAGGGAGCCCCGGTACGCAGAGAGCTGAGCTGTGTAGCGTCTGTAATCGTTGCTACGAAATCCCGCATGAGGGCGCGTGGATTAAAGGAGGATCTGCATATTCACGCGAGGAGAGAAGAGTTGAAGTGGCAGCTGGCTTGATGTTAATTCTCCCTGTTACTGTATTATTATCCAATCCATGTATGGATTATACAATAGTTTACAGAAAACCTTTAGCCTGTAATCCATTATGAATTCTGATTTTTACTCATGATTCAGTATTGGCCTTTAGGACAGACAGTATCCACCATAAAAAAGAAAAGAATAGCTCCCCCCTATCTAGACACACACACAAACAAACATTTCCCCTCCCATTGCACTTGACTTCCCGAGTGGCGCAGCAGTCTAAGGCACTGCATCTCAGCGCAAGAGGTGTCACCACAGTCCCTGGTTTGAATCCAGGCTGTATCACATCCAGCCGTGAGTCCCATAGGGTGGTGCACAATTGGCCCAGCGTCGTCCGGGTTTGGCCGGGGTAGGCCGTCATTGTAAATAAAAATATGTTCTTAACTGACTTGCCTAGTTAAATGAAGGTTAAATTAAAAAATCTATATATCTTCACCCTCCCATGCTATCAGAGCATTAGCAGCTGTTCAGTGTTCTGCTGCAGCTCTCAGAGAGACAGTTGTTGTAGATGTGAACAGAATACTTTTACAACACGACTGGAGCTAGAACCCTAACAGCAGCTAAGTCATGCTGTGTTGATGTAGTGGATATATGAAAATCTCTATGTCTCATCTTGTGTGTGTGCGCTCACTTGTATGGAATGTGGTAAGAGTTTATGCGCACATTCACTCACTCTCTCTCTCTCTCTCTCACACACACCACACACAGACCACACACACACACACCACACACACACACCACACACACCACACACACACACACACACACACACACACACACACACACACACACACACACACACACACACACAGCACTGTAAGTTAAATAGTCTACTCCACCCTTAGAAAAGCAGTTTATTCAGTGCAGTGCTATAGGAGCTGGGCTGGGGGTCGGGGGTCAGGGGTCGGGGGTCAGGGGTAGGTGGTGCTATTTCAGATAAATCCCTGTAGGGTTGTGGAACAGTCAGTCCTCACCTATGTAAATGCACCCCTGAGGGCAACAGATTTATCTGCAAGAGGACGGTTCAACCCCCTCAGCCCCCCACATCCACACACCGTCCCCATATACACACACACACACACACACACACACACACACACACACACACACACACACACACACACACACACACACACACACACACACACACAAACATTTCCCCTCCCCATCGCACTCACACACACTGTGACACCCCTTCCCCCCACAAACACACACACATCGTCCGTATACACACTCCCCCCTCCCCTCACCCCATTTCCCCTTCCCCTCAGTGTTGAGATGGATGGTCCATGTCCCTTTTGTCTGGATGTAAATGTACTTTAATCCTGAATTAACTCTCTAAAAGGAGATAATAATTTGACACTAGCCTGCCGCTGATCGACTGACATTTACAATATAGAGTAGATTCTCACTAAATCTGATGTGGATTTAGATGGCATGTTGGTATGTTTTGGTTTGGTTGGTGATGTCAGAGGAAGATGGCAGCAGGATCAACATCAGCTGTTGCTGAGGCAGATCTGTTATATGATTAAACGCTACCCCGTTCTCACTCCTAAACCTTAGTGGGTCTGGTGGAATTAACCAAATCCTTCCTTTGGGGCAAATTTACATAAAACACACACACACATGCACACACGCACGCACACACACACACACACACACACACACACACACACATACACACACACACACACACATACACACACACACACACACACACACACACACACACACACACACACACACACACACACACACACACACACACAGTGCTCCATATTCAGTCTCCTGTGGAATGGAAAGGCAGCAGGGACAGTGGAGGGATGGGGTCAGGGGTACAGAGGACTAGGGGTTAAGGGGGTAAAAGGAGCTTGTGGGGGACTATAGGGGGTAGGTGGTCAGTAGGGGACCATATGGGGGTTGGTGGGGGGTAGTAGTAGAGCCTGCGTGGGGGGTTCAGTACCATTACCCTAGGACAAGCAGCATGGCAACATTACCATGGGTACTAACGTTTTATCAGCAGCTAACTCAGTCAGGTTGTTTAGAGGTATAAGTGTGTGTGTGTTTCTCCCCCTCCTCTTTTAGTGGACTTACTCGCTGTCCCGTATAACTCAATGTTCCCGGAGGCCCATAAACCCAATCTATGAAACATCACCCCTCCGTTTCACGTCAGGAACACACTCCACTACGATACGACCAATGTAAAAAATGAATCTGAGGAAGAGGCCACCTGTTGCAGGGCACGAAAGAGGAACATGGAAATAGGAGACGAGCAGTGGGATGGAATTATGAGATGGCTGTTTTTAATGCAGCAGCTCATGTAAAATCAAAGTACATGTCATATAAACGTATTTAGGTATAGCTTTATGAAAAGCCTATGCTGTTGTTCAGGGTCATCGAAAGGGTAAGAGAGAATGAAATGAGAGATTCTGTATTTTAAGTCCCTTCTTCGAAGTCTTGAATTGTTTCGTTTTCAAATAGTTTTTTAAATGTAATATTCTAAGAACCGTTCAGAGTTCTAAGAACACTAAATTTCCCAGTCTCGGGACCATGTTGTGGCGGGATTGCTGAGGTGATGCCCGGGTTGACTGGCGCTATCTGGAAATCTGCCCCGGGCACCAGAGAGATGGAGACAGATCAGATGGAGCAGAAATTAAAGAGGAAAGGAAAGTTGGAAAAGAAGAGAGAGATGGAGAGAGTTGGCTCTTTGTCGGGATGAACCGATTGGATCAGCGTTTGTGTTGACCTCTCACCCCACAGCTGGATCTGAAACAGTTTCGGACACAAACTTCCTTTTCTTCTCTCGGTGGGCAACGGCTGCGGGGTGGCCATTGCTATCAATCACATGACGTACCCCAGCCATGCCCTTCCTCGTGATGCAGATTTGAGGAGATAGGAAGATAAAAGAAGAAGAGGGTTTTTAATGAAGGAGCGGAGAGAGTGTGAGAGAGAGAGGGACAGAGTAAGGGTAGACAACAAGCAACTGCATCAGCAGACGGAGGGAGGGTGACAATGCATTCATTGTCTCTGTCCCGCAGGCTGCATCAGCAGCTGCAATAAAAAGAGCTTAAACCCTGGAGAGGAACGATACATGGATAGAGGGATGGCAGAGAGGGCAGGATGCCTCGCATGGCCTTTAAGAGATGTCTCTGTTTGCGGCCTCACCATCTTCTACCGTAATAATACTCTTTTATGCGGTACATGGATAATGTGAAGAAGTAAAAGGGGAAAAAACCTATAGCCTCAATAAAGGGAAGCTGTCAGCTTCACCATCCTGTACTGGGCTGTACTGGTGTATCATCAGCTGTATCATCTCTTAAATAATTATGAATAGATCCACCATTGAGCACAAAAACAACACCTGTTACAGAATATTTTACATAGAAATAACATCTGTCAGACAAACCATGCCTGACAACATGATCCAATAAGACAGAAAAATCAGAAATTTGGGCTTTTGCCCTGGTGAGCTTCTTAACTGTGGTCCTATAAGACTCTTTCCTATGCCCTCTGTCTGTCTGACTAG
The DNA here is from genome assembly GCF_901001165.1 of Salmo trutta. Classification (NCBI taxonomy): domain Eukaryota; kingdom Metazoa; phylum Chordata; class Actinopteri; order Salmoniformes; family Salmonidae; genus Salmo; species Salmo trutta. The sequence continues at coordinate 17,515,644 of NC_042974.1, forward strand.
CCACCCACACAGCCACATATCATGGGCTCACATGTTCTGATGGCGGGAGGCCCAGTGTTTCCGTATGTCCATTCCTTGACTGTTTCTGCGTGTGTTCTATACCGTTCTATACTGACCAGATGGCTAAAAAACTAGGGCAAGTAAAGTTCATGGTTGAACAGAACTCTGTGTGTGTTTGCATATGGTCCTTTTCCAGCGCAGGCCCTCTCTCTCCAACCATGTGTTTCTTTGCAAGGCTGATACCAAGTCTCTATGGGTCTTAACTTACCCATAGATAATGATCTGGTGTCAGTTTTCCCATTTCACCCCTAATGGTTAAGGTTAAGACATAGGCAGAGTTATCTGTGCCTGAGGGCAACTTGTACCCGAAGTGTCCGGTGACACCTTGAAGTGTTTCCGTTTACCAAAGAGGAGCCTATTGGCCCAAAGCTGAAGTAGAAACAGGTCTGATTCTTAACCTGCTCCAGCTGTGGTCCTGCCTGCCTGCCACCCCGCCCGCGATCCAGCCCCCGCTCCAGCCCCCGCACCTCTCCACCCAAGCTCCAGCCCCCACACCGATGCACCCACGCTCCTGCCACCGCACCAATCCACCGATGCTCACAGCCAGGCTTTCATGGCCCTGCTAGGGACCTGCAACTGAATTACACACACATGCAAATGCACACACACGCGCGCATATACACACAGAGCAAAACCAGGATCATACATCCAGGGCCGGTTCCAGGCATAAGCTACATAAGCGGTCACTTAGGGCCGTCGGCTGCTAGGGATATGTGTAGAATTGCAGGAAATTAGCTTTAAAAATGTAAACTGACCTCACCCATTGCCCCGCCCACCACCTAAGACCCTTTTTATCCAGAAAAAAACCCAGCATTTTTACAAGGGTTTTATTCATCATTATCAATCTATGTTTTACTTATTGGTCTGTGTATGTTTTTTCACTGCTCAACACTTGTGGTGGGTCTTGACTCAAAAGACACCTCAATTGGTGGGTTACGAACAGTGGCATGTCCAGAACATTTTGAATGGGGTTGCCAAGGTTGGGCACAGACCCAGTTTAAAGGGGGCATAACATTTTGAACCTTCATCGATTCAAGGTGGATTTTTTAAAATATAATCATGATGGTTCATCGCATTAAATGCTTCAGCTTATGTTTGGTACATTTCCCTGTTCCAATAAATCATACATCAAACACTTGTTACAGTGTTTGCATTCAAGGTCAGGATTTTTTATATAAGGGTATTAGCATACAGAAGTAAATTCACTTGAAAGTGCCGTCAAGAGTGCGAATTATACCGGGATATTCGGGGGGCCAATTTTTTTTATGTGACATCCTATGTGTGCACGCACTTGCGGGGGCATGAAAAATGTTTATGGCCTTTATAGTAAAGATATATAATTTAACTGTAAAAATGTATTACCTTTGAATGTGTCATGAACACAATCAGTCATGACGTTTTCATCTGATTGTCAAACAAATTACTTCAAGAAGTAGGTTAAGTAGGTTACCTGCACGTGCTCGTCTACTTCAAAATAAATCCAACATCCGAACAGTGCACTGTGCACCTGCCATTTGAATGGAAAGGGACATCTATTACAAACACCATCAGTGTAATGACATTCAGCCTACAAATTGCCGCGTATTCATGGATGCCAAGGGAATCAAATCAAATCAAATGTATTTATAAAGCCCCTCTTACATCAGCTGATATCTCAAAGTGCTGTACAGAAACCCAGCCTAAAACCCCAAACAGCAAGCAATGCAGGTGTAGAAGCACGGTGGCTATGAAAAACTCCCTAGAAAGGCCAGAACCTAGGAAGAAAGCCAGGCTTCCTCAAAAAATTGTACAATAAACAAAAAAATAATTCTCATTCATGTCTATCCGTGTTTCATAATTTTCCTTCAATTCGCAAGAGGCTGAATCTATTTCACCAGAGAAAGCCTCCGCAAGAGGCTGAATCTATTTCACCAGAGAAAGCCTCCGCAAGAGGCTGAATCTATTTCACCAGAGAAAGCCTCCGCAAGAGGCTGAATCTATTTCACCAGAGAAAGCATCCGCAAGAGGCTGAATCTATTTCACCAGAGAAAGCATCCGCAAAAAGCTGAATCTATTTCACCAGAGAAAGCCTCCGCAAGAGGCTGAATCTATTTCACCAGAGAAAGCATCCGCAAGAGGCTGAATCTATTTCACCAGAGAAAGCATCCGCAAGAGGCTGAATCTATTTCACCAGAGAAAGCATCCGCAAGAAGCAAACAACGCCCTCTGTTTAAGTTTCCTGTTTAAGTTTCTGTAGACCATGAATATGTCATGTCATACTATTTTAGGCCAGACAGCATCAGATACATGGGCTACATATATTGAGACAGCTGTTTCGGTAGTGTAGGGGTCATGATTCCTGGGGCGGTGACCTTATTTAGGCCAGACAGCATCAGATACATGGGCTACATATATTGAGACAGCTGTTTCGGTAGTGTAGGGGTCATGATTCCTGGGGCGGTGACTTTATTTAGGCCAGACAGCATCAGATACATGGGCTACATATATTGAGACAGCTGTTTCGGTAGTGTAGGGGTCATGATTCCTGGGGCGGTGACCTTATTTAGGCCAGACAGCATCAGATACATGGGCTACATATATTGAGACAGCTGTTTCGGTAGTGTAGGGGTCATGATTCCTGGGGCGGTGACCTTATTTAGGCCAGACAGCATCAGATACATGGGCTACATATATTGAGGCAGAAGGGCGCTGTTTTTCCCACTCATATACTTTCTCCGGTGAGATTGATGAGTCTTTGTGTCGGTGCGCGTCTTGGTCTAAATGATCAATATATTCAGAGATAACCTGTTATTTTAGACATCCAGAACCCCTAGTGCTGATGTATTCAACTCTTACCCTACTAGGTCCAGAGCCTTACTTCTACCTGGTGTCCCAGGTCTAAATCAGTCTCTGATTAGAGGGGAACAATGAAAAAAAACCGCAATGGAACTGGATTTGCGGTCCAGAGTTGAGTTTGGGGGTCATAGTGCATCAGTTACTATTGTGTGTGTGTGTGTGTGTGTGTGTGTGTGTGTGTGTGTGTGTGTGTGTGTGTGTGTGTGTGTGTGTGTGTGTGTGTGTGTGTGTGTGTGTGTGTGTGTGTGTGTGTGTGTGTGTGTGTGTGTGTGTGTGTGTGTGTGTGTGTGTGTCTGTGTCTGTGTGTTGAGATGAGATGTAACTGATTACCTGAAATGATGTATGCTTTGAGATTTCTTTCATATGAACTTTGGTTTATTGCCAGATGATACCACATTGGAGCTATGGAGATATTCTCTCTCTCTCTCTCTCTCTCTCTCTCTGTCAATTCAATTTCAATTTAAGGGGCTAGGGATCTGGGGGGACCGGGGTGGTCTGCCAGTCTCTGGGATGACAACCCAACTAGGGATGGGGAGGGGCTTTAGCGGGTGAAATAGTGGAGAACAAATGGATGGTTACTTAGTAGCAATGCAAATATAATACAGCTATATGGACACACAACCACTATGGTACTTTTTAATGGTTTACAAACATACAGTATATTATGATAAATAGATTACAAACTTGCATCTCATTATGGTAAATGGTGAAATAAGTATAGCCAGTGTGAACCAGCAAAAAACAATAAAAAATACAACGAACTGAAAGCTATGCGTGCAAACACCTGCAACCCAAAGACAAGATCCCACAATTGACTGTGGGAAAAAGGGCTGCCTAAGTATGATTCCCAATCAGCTGCCTCTGATTGGAAATCATACTCGGCCAATAAAGAAAAAACATAGACATACAACACATAGAATGCCCACCCCATGTCACACCCTGACCTAACCAAACAGAGAAAAACGGCTCTCTCAGGTCAGGGCGTGACAAACTCAAAAGGGGTGATGATATTAATTAACAGTAATTTTGATCCGAATGTGCAAATTGTCCAAACAGATCAGCAAGGTAGATGGATGATTTTAAATATGTTATTGGATCATAAACAGATATGGCTCATTAACCTTTACGGACCAAATAATGATGATCCACGCTTCTTTGAAAATATCTATAATAATTTATCAACCCTACAAGCAGTACAACACTCTATTATTATGGCGGGAGATTATAATACTGTTTCAAATACCTCAATGGACCATAAAGGAAATCACACTACAAACTATCACCCTCATGCACTTAAGGAAATCACGAATATCATGGATATATTGGAACTAGTGGATATATGGTGGCTTAAATATCCTGACCTAGTGAGATATACATGGAGTAGGTTTAATATCCCGACCTAGTGAGATATGCATGGAGTAGGTTTAATATCCTGACCTAGTGAGATAAACATGGAGGAGGTTTAATATCCTGACCTAGTGAGATATACATGGAGGAGGTTTAATATCCCGACCTAGTGAGATATACATGGAGGAGGTTTAATATCCTGACCTAGTGAGATATGCATGGCAGAGGGTCAGTCAAGATAGTCGCCTTGACTACTGTCTTATGTCATTCTCGCTGGCACCAAAAGTTTAAAAGTGTTGATAGGGGATAGAATGCGGTTGGACCATCACATGATTGGCCTATACATTACACTTACTGAATTTCCACGTGGCGAGGATATTGGAAATTGAATCAAAGCCCATTGGATGATAACTTGTTTTTAACTAGGACAGAGGAACAGCAAATCCACTTATTGTATGGGACACTTTTAAATGTGCCATTAGAAGCCATGTAATTCAGTACTCATCTCTAAAACAAAGGCAATTTTGGTCAAAAGAGTCCATATTTGTAACGGCTGTTGAATGGAGTAGACCAAGGCGCAGCGTGGTTAGTGCTCATCATGAAATTTAATGGAAAATGAGAACACTTTTCAACTAAACAAAAAGACAACAGCCAAACAGTTCTGTCAGGTAACAAATGACTAAACAGAAAATAACTACCCACAAAACCCAAAGGAAAACAGGCTGCCTAAATATGGCGCCCGGCGACTCTGGCTGCGCCCGGCTGGCGGGCGACTCTGGCTGCGCCCGGCTGGCGGCGACTCTGGCTGCGCCCGGCTGGCGACTCTGGCTGCGCCCAGCTGGCGGGCGACTCTGGCTATGCCTGGCTGGCGGCCGACTCTGGCGACTCAGGACTGTGGGCCGTCTCGGCAGGCTCCGGACTGTGGGCCATCTCGGCAGGCTCCGGACTGTGGGCCGTCTCTGCAGGCTCCGAACTGTGGGCCATCTCTAGACGGGGCACTGTCGCCAGAAGCTCTGGACGGGGCACTGTCGCCGGAAGCTCTGGACGGGGCACTGTCGCCGGAAGCTCTGGACGGGGACTTTCCGTAGGCCTGGCTCTGGTTGCAGGCACAGGACGCACCAGGCTGGGGAGACTTGCAGGAGGCCTGGTTCTGGGAGCAGGCACAGAACTCACCAGACTGGGGAGACATGCAGGAGGCCTGGCTCTGGGCGCAGGCACAGGACTCACCAGGCTGGGGAGACATGCAGGAGGCCTGGCTCTGGGCACAGGCACAGGATTCACCAGGCTGGGGAGACATGCAGGAGGCCTGGCTCTGGGCGCAGGCACAGGATCCACCAGGCTGGGGAGACATGCAGGAGGCCTGGCTCTGGGCGCATGCACAGGATCCACCAGGCTGGGGAGACATGCAGGAGGCCTGGCTCTGGACGCCGGCACAGGATTCACCAGGCTGGGGAGACATGCAGGAGGCCTGGCTCTGGGAGCAGGCACAAGACATGCAGGGTTGGGGAGGCACACAGGAAGCCTGGTGCGTGGGGCTGGCCCAGTCTTCACCAGACGGCTAGCACGCACCTCAGGACAAGTATGGAGAGCTGACTCAGGTGACATCAAATTGAGGACACGCTCCGTAGGGCTTATGTCGTGCCTCGTGCACCAACACAGCAGCTCTCTCATATCTCTCTCCTCCAATCTCCCCATCAACTCCTTCACTGTCTCTGCTTCGCTCCCGTCGCTCACCTCCAACTTCACCCCGACTGGCTCTGGTTCCATCCTCGGCACCGCCGACCATCCTGTGTGCCCCCCCCCAAAAAAATCTTGGGGCTGCCTCTCCTCCTCTTGCCGTGCCAGCCGATCCTCCCAGAAACGCCGTTCTGCCTCTATCTCCTCCGGCGGGCGGCGGTATTCTCCAGCCTGTCTCCAGGGTCCCCTTCCGTGCAGTATCTCTTCCCAAGTCCAGGAGTCCTGAACCCTCTGCTCCTCCTTACCACGCTGCTTGGTCCGTTGTAGGTGGGTAGTTCTGTAACGGCTGTTGAATGGAGTAGACCAAGGCGCAGCGTGGTTAGTGCTCATCATGAAATTTTTGGGAAAATGAGAACACTTTACAACTAAACAAAAGACAACAGCCAAACAGTTCTGTCAGGTAACAAATGACTAAACAAAAATAACTACCCACAAAACCCAAAGGAAAACAGGCTGCCTAAGTATGGCTCCCAATCAGCAACAATGATATACAGCTATCCCTGATTGAGAGCCATACCCGGCCGAAACAAAGAAATACCAAACATAGAAAAAAGGACATAGAATGCCCACCCCAACTCACGCCCTGACCAACCAAAATAGAGACATAAAAGGATCTCTAAGGTCAGGGCGTGACAATATTAACAAAGGAAATGGAAGGACTAACAGAACAGATATATAGCAATAACAACTGTACCATATAGGCTCAGAATAAGTTAGAGGAAATACTAAAAGAACTGGAGGAACTTATTCAAGAAAGATCCAGTGTAATATATGATAAAAATAAAGCTGACTGGATGGAATATGGGGAAAAATGCAACAAATTATTTTTTAATCTTCAACATAGAAATGCTACCAAAAAGATTTTACTGAAACTTGTTACAAATTATGGAGTCACCCATGATTCACCAATTCATATTTTGAAAGAAGAAGCAAAGTACTTTAAGCATATGTTTCCATTTAGGTCTCCTACATCTCCACTAACCGAAGCTAATTGTATGGATTTTTTTCTATTAATAATGTAAAATGAACAGCTGTACAGAAAGACTCATGTGAAGGCCAAATTACAGAGGAGGAACTTCTTGATGCAATTAAAGCCTTTAAGTCCAGGAAAACTCCAGGGCTGGATGGTATACCAGTTGAGGTATACCTAACTTTTTAATATTTTCTCAGAGGACCATTATTAACATGTTTTAACTACTCCTATGTAAGTAGTAGTGTCGTGGAAATTCTTACACAGGGACATTCGAAGTCAATCTTAGATGAATAATTGTTAACTTGTGTTTGAGAGTTCCAACCAACTCAATGCACCATAGTACACATGTCAATCAGGAGCTCAGCTTGGGCACTCCCAGCAGTTGTCTTGTATATGGCTATACACAGACAGGTTATATTTGCATGATTTAGCACAATTAATTAATCATTACCGTTTTGTTTCATTCATGTGACCAAACAATACTGGTTCATAACATGTGACAGACCAATACCTCACAAGGCTTCTTCTCTCTAAGCTGAGACCTTGAAACTGAGATATCTTTCGTTCTCAAAACAAGGTCTGGGCGTACTGCCAAATTCTCTGGGCGTACCGCCAAATTGCAGCTACTCATAGTGAGGATTCGTTCAGTCAGCTACTTGCATGAACACAGACATTGGCTTATAGAACAGTACATGAATAGAACACGGAAATTAGTTATAAGAAAAGCATTAACATTAACTTCTATGGGCTAGGTGGGACGTTTGCGTCCCACCCTAGTCAACAGCCAGTGGAATCGCGTGGCGCGAAACACAAATACCTCAAAAATGCTATAACTTCAATTTCTCAAACATATGACTATTTTACACCATTTTAAAGACAAGACTCTCGTTAATCTAACCACATTGTCCGATTTCAAAAAGGCTTTACAGCGAAAGCAAAACATTAGATTATGTCAGGAGAGTACCCCGCCAAAAATAATCACACAGCCATTTTCATAGCAAGCATATATGTCACAAAAACCAAAACCACAGCTAAATGCAGCACTAACCTTTGATGATCTTCATCAGATGACACTCCTAGGACATTATGTTATACAATACATGCATGTTTTGTTCAATCAAGTTCATATTTATATCAAAAACCAGCTTTTACATTAGCATGTGATGTTCAGAACTAGCATACCCACCGAAAACTTCCGGTAAATTTACTAAATTACTCATGATAAACGTTGACAAAATACATAACAATTATTTTAAGAATTATAGATACAGAACTTCTTTATGCAAACGCTATGTCAGATTTTAAAATAGCTTTTCGGCGAAAGCACATTTTGCAATATTCTGAGTACATAGCTCGGCCATCACAGGCTAGCTAATTTGACACCCACCAAGTTTGGGGCTCACTAAACTCAGAATTACTATTAGAAAAATTGGATTACCTTTGCTGTTCTTTGTCAGAATGCACTCCCAGGACTTCTACTTCAACAACAAATGTAGTTTTGGTTCCAAATAATCCATAGTTATATCCAAATACCTCCGTTTTGTTCGTGCGTTCAAGTCACTATCCGAAGGGTAACGCGCGAGTGCATTTCGTGACAAAAAAATTCAAAATATTCCATTACCGTACTTAGAAGCATGTCAAAAGCTGTTTAAAATAAATTTTTATGCTATTTTTCTCGTAAAATAGCGATAATATTCCAACCGGGCAACGTTGTATTCATTCAAAGGCTGAAAGAAAAAAATTTGAGAAGTCTCGTGAACGCACATCTCAGTCTCACTGTCCCCAGGCTGACCACTCACAACAAAGCTGCTGTACTTTGCCCAGAGACAGCAGACACCCTATTCCACTTTCTGGCGGCTTTAGAGAGCCAATGGAAGCCTTAGAAAGTGTCACGTTACAGCACAGATGCTGTTTTTTCAATAGAGATGCAACAGAAAGACAACAAATTGTCAGACAGGGCACTTCCTGTATGGAATCTTCTCAGGTTTTGGCCTGCCATGTGAGTTCTGTTATACTCACAGATACCATTCAAACAGTTTTAGAAACTTTAGAGTGTTTTCTATCCAAATCTTCAAATTATATGCATATTTTCGTTTCTGGGCAAGAGTAGTAACCAGTTTAAATCGGGTATGTTTTTTATCCGGGCATGAAAGTACTGCCCCCTAGCCCCAACAGGTTAAAATGTCCATTACATTAGATTATCAGACACTCAACAAGAAGGTCTGATTTCATTATTACTGAAACAGGAAACAAGTCGAAAATATAAATATCCACTCCATTTCAAAAATTGGAGGCCCCTTACACTTCAGTGTTGTGATGCAAAAATTATAGCAAAAGGTATAGTGCATAGAATTAAAAAGGTATTGTTGGACATTATTCATTCTAATCAGACAGGTTTTTTACATGGACGATACATTGAAGATAATATAAGGGAAGTACTGGAAACAATAGAACACTGTAAAATCGGGGAAATCAGGTCTGCTATTCATAGCTGACTTTGAAAAGGCTTTTGATAAAGTACGACTGGAGTTTATATATAAATGCCTGGAACATTTCAATTTTGGTACCGGAGTGCCGAGTCTATGTCCAATTGGCTTCTTAACAGCTTCTACCCCCAAGCCATAAGACTCCCGAACAGCTAATCAAATGGCTACCCTGACTATTTGCAATGCCCCCCCTTTCTTTTGCGCTGCTGCTACTTTCTGTTTATTATCTTTGCATAGTCACTTTAACTCTACCTACATGTACATATTACCTCAATTACCTCGACTAACAGGTGCACCCGCACAATGACTCTGTACCGGTACCCCCTGTATATAGCCTCGTTATTGTTATTTTACAGCTGCTGTTTAATTATTTGTTACTTTTATTTTCAATTTGTTTTACTTATCTATTTTTTACTTAACACTTTTTCTTTCTTAGAACTTCTTAAAGCATTGTTGGTTATGGGGTGTAAGTAAGCATTTCACTGTAAGGTGAAACCTGTTGTAACCTGTTGTATTCGGCGCATGTGACAAATTACATTTGATTTGATTTGATTTTGGAGAATCCCTTATAAAATGGGTTAAAGTTAGGTATAGTAACCCTAGGTGTAAAATAGGAAATAATGGCTACTTCTCAGAAAGTTTTAAACTGCAAAGAGGAGTAAAACAAGGTTGTCCACCATCGGCATATTTATTTATTATGGCCATTAAAATGTTAGCTACTAAAATCAGATCCAACAATAATATCAAGGGATTAGAAATCCAGGGCTTAAAAACAAAAGTGTCATTGTACGCTGATGATTCATATTTTCTTTGAAATCCATAACTTGGATCCCTCTTTTAAATCCACAACTTTGATCCCTCCACAGCCTCATAGAGGATCTAGATAACTTTTCTAACACCTCTGGATTACAACCAAATTATGATAAATGTAGTATATTACATACTGGATCACGAAAAAATACAACTTTTACAATACTGTGTAGTTTACCAATAAAATGGTCTGATGGTGATGTGGATATACTCAGTATACATATCTCGAAATAAATAAATAATCTCAATCCAATAAATTGTCACACCCTGATCTGTTTCACCTGTCTTTGTGCTTGTCTCCACTCCACCCTGATCTGTTTCACCTGTCTTTGTGCTTGTCTCCACTCCACCCTTATCTGTTTCACTTGTCTTTGTGTTTGTCTCCACCCCTCTCCAGGTGTCGCCCATCTTCCCCATTATCCCCAGTGTATTTATAACTGTGTTCTCTGTTTGTCTGTTGCCAGTTTGTCTTGTCTTGTCAAGCCTACCAGCGTGCTTTTCCATGCTCCTGTTTTCTAGCCCTCCCGGTTCTGACCTGTTCTGCCTGCCCTGACACTGAGCCCGCCTGCCTGACCATTCAGCCTGCCCTGACCTTGAGTCGCCTCTTCACTGTTGATGTTGAGACTGGTGTTTTGCGGGTTCTATTTAATGAAGCTGCCAGTTGAGGACTTGCAAGGCTTGACACTCTAATGTACTTGTCCTCTTGCTCAGTTGTACACCGGGGTCTCCCACTCCTCTTTCTATTCTGGTTAGAGCCAGTTTGCGATGTTCTGTGAAGGGAGTAGTACACAGCGTTGTACGAGATCTTCAGTTTCTTGGCAATTTCTCGCATGGAATAGCCTTCATTTCTCAGAACAAGAATAGACTGACAAGTTTCAGAACAAAATTATTTGTTTCTGGCCATTTTGAGCCTGTAATCGAATGCTCCAGATGGTCAACTAGTCTAAATAAGGCCAGGTTTATTGCTTTTTTAATCAGAACAACAGTTTTCAGCTGTGCTAACATAATTGCAAAAGGGTTTTCTAAAAATCAATTAGCCTTTTGAAATAATAAACATGGATTAGCTAACACAACGTGCCACTGGAACACAGGAGTGATGGTTGCTGATAATGAGCCTCTGTACACCTATGTAGATATTTCATAAAAATCAGCCGTTTCCAGCTACAAAAGTCATTTACAACATTAACAATGTGTACACTGTATTTCTAATTAATTTTATGTTATTTTAATGGACAAAAAATGTGCTTTTCTTTCAAAAACAAGGAAATATCTAAGTGACCCCAAACTTTTGAACGGTAGTGTATGTATGTGTATGTATGTATGTATGTATGTATGTGTAGTGATGCAGACAATAACATTGATGGAAACTCCAATCTATCTACAATATTAAAGCTTATCCAACCCCAAAAAATTATAATAATAGAAAAATAGAAATAGAAAACAAAAAAGTGAAAAAGATAATAAACAGAAGTGAAACAAACTATTAAAAATTAACAGTAAACATTACACTCACAAAAGTTCCAATAGAATAAAGACGTTTCGAATGTCATATTATGTCAATATAAAGTGTTGTAATGACGTACAAATACAGTGAGGGAAAAAAGTATTTGATCCCCTGCTGATTTTGTACGTTTGCAAACTGACAAAGAAATAATCAGTCTATAATTTTAATGGAAGGTTTATTTGAACAGTGAGAGACAGAATAACAACAAAAAAATCCAGAAAAACGCATGTGAAAAATTTTATAAATTGATTTGCATTTTAATGAGGGAAATAAGTATTTGCCCCCTCTGCAAAACATGACTTAGTACTTGGTGGCAAAACCCTTGTTGGCAATCACAGAGGTCAGACGTTTCTTGTAGTTGAACACCCGGTTTGCACACATCTCAGGAGGGATTTTGTCCCACTCCTCTTTGCAGATCTTCTCCAAGTCATTAAGGTTTCGAGGCTGATGTTTGGGAACTCGAACCTTCAGCTCCCTCCACAGATTTTCTATGGGATTAAGGTCTGGAGACTGGCTAGGCCACTCCAGGACCTTAATGTGCTTCTTCTTGAGCCACTCCTTTGTTGCCTTGGCCGTGTGTTTTGGGTCATTGTCATGCTGGAATACCCGTCCACGACCCATTTTCAATGCCCTGGCTGAGGGAAGGAAGTTCTCAATCATAATGTTTCCACCTCCATGTTTGACGGTGGGGATGGTGTTCTTGGAGTCATAGGCAGCATTCCTCCTCCTCCAAACACGGCGAGTTGAGTTGATGCCAAAGAGCTCCATTTTGGTCTCATCTGACCACAACACTTTCACCCAGTTGTCCTCTGAATCATTCAGATGTTCATTGGCAAACTTCAGACGGGCATGTATATGTGCTTTCTTGAGCAGGGGGACCTTGCGGGCGCTGCAGGATTTCAGTCCTTCACGGCGTAGTGTGATACCAATTGTTTTCTTGATGACTATGGTCCCAGCTGCCTTGAGATCATTGACAAGATCCTCCCGTGTAGTTCTGGGCTAATTCCTCACCGTTCTCATGATCATTGCAACTCCACGAGGTGAGATCTTGCATAGAGCCCCAGGCCGAGGGAGATTGACAGTTCTTTTGTGGTTCTTCCATTTGCGAATAATCGCACCAACTGTTGTCACGTTCTCACCAAGCTGCTTGGCGATGGTCTTGTAGCCCATTCCAGCCTTGTGTAGGTCTACAATCTTGTCCCTGACATCCTTGGAGAGCTCTTTGGTCTTGGCCATGGTGGAGAGTTTGGAATCTGATTGATTTATTGCTTCTGTGGACAGGTGTCTTTTATACAGGTAACAAACTGAGATTAGGAGCACTCCCTTTAAGAGTGTGCTCCTAATCTCAGCTCGTTACCTGTATAAAAGACACCTGGGAGCCAGAAATCTTTCTGATTGAGATCGGGTCAAATACCTATTTCCCTCATTAAATTGCAAATCAATTTATAACATTTTTCATATGCGTTTTTCTGGATTTTTTTGTTGTTATTCTGTCTCTCACTGTTCAAATAAACCTACCATTAAAATTATAGACTGATCATTTCTTTGTCAGTGGGCAAACGTACAAAATCAGCAGGGGATCAAATACTTTTTCCCTCACAGTAGTTAAAGTACAAAATGGAAAATAAATAAACATAAATATGGGCTGTATTTACAATGGTGTTTGTTCTTCACTGGTTGCCCTTTTCTTGTGGCAACAGATCACAAATCTTGCTGTTGTGATTGCACACTGTGGTATTTCACCCAATAGATATGGGAGTTTATCAAAATTGGATTTTGTTTTCGAATACTTTGTGGGTCTGTGTAATTTGAAGGAAATAAGTGTCTCTAATATGGTCATGCATTCGGCAGGAGTTTAGGAAGTGCAGCTCAGTTTCCACCTCATTTTGTGGGCAGTGCGCACATAGCCTGTCTTCTCTTGAGAGCCAGGTCTACCTTCGGTGGCCTTTCTCAATAGCAAGGCTATGCTCACTGAGTCTGTAGATAGTCAAAGAGTTCCTTATTTTTGGGTCATTCATGGTGATCAATATACTGCCACTGTGTACTCTCTGTTTTGGGTCAAATAGCATTCTGTTTGTGTTCCAAGATGGTGTAGCAGTCAGTCGGCTTTGTTCTCGTCTTGTCGTGTCCCGTGTATATATCTTTTATATTTTTTTTCTTCACATATATTTAAAAATATATATTTTTCTTAACCTCAACTTCAACATGCTCTCCTGCAATCCGCCTCACCAAATGTGGTAAGGATCTGCTATTTTCTTTCTATTGAACCGGAACCCCCAACAGAAGCTAGCCAGCTAACTAGTTACTAGCTAGTAGTCAACTAGCCATTGCTAGCGGTCATCAGCTAACCTTTAGCCCGGACAACTCTTGCTAGTCTGCACAGCGCGACTCAAACTAGAGCAAATCGGACTTATTTTTCTCCATATCTCCGGTTTCCTACCGCAAGCTCTGAACCTTTTCACCTGGATCATCGCAGCTAGCTAGCTGCTATCCGAGTGGCCACTTCTGGCTAACACCTCTGTCCCAAAGCAAGAACAATTAGCCTGGAGCTAGCCTTTTCTAGGCCCATCTCCCGGCTTGCCGAAGAGGTCCATCAGCCACTCCTTGGGCTACAATACCTATTTTGCCAATTGGCCTGGACCCCTTTTAGTGCCGACACGGAGCCCTGCCGATCCATCACGACTGGACTACCGACGTAATCTGCCTGAGGGGGTTTTCAACTGGCTCCTCCTTCGCGACGTCCCCTGAATGCCCATCTGCTAGCCTGCTAGCCGCAGCCCGCTAACTGTCTAGAGCGTATCGGACTGTTAGCTGAAGAGGCCCATCAGACAAATTCTTTGGCCGCTATACCTATTTTGCCAATTGGCCTGGACCCTTTTACCAAATGGAGCCCTGCTGATCCATCACAACTGGACTGCCGACGTAACAGCACGAGGGGGTTACAACAGACTTCTTCCATCAGGACATCCCTCTAAGGCCCTTCTGCTAGCTTGCTAGCCCCGGCCCGCTAGCTGTCTGAATTGCTGTGTCTCCAGCCCGTCGAGCTACTCACTGGACCCCTATGATCACTCGGCTACGCATGCCTCTCCCTAATGTCAATATGCCCTGTCCATTGCTGTTTTGGTTAGTGTTTATTGCCTTATTTCACTGTAGAGCCTCTAGCCCTGCTCAACACACCTTAGCTAAACCTTTAGTTCCACCTCCCACACATGCGGTGACCTCACCTTATTTAAATTATGTTTCTAGAGACAATATCTCTCTCATCATCACTCAATGCATAGGTTTACCTCCACTGTATTCACATCCTACCATACCTTTGTCTGTACATTATGCCTTGAATCTATTCTTCCGCGCCCAGAAACCTGCTCCTTTTACTCTCTGTTCCGAACGTACTAGACGACCAGTTCTTATAGCCTTTAGCTGTACCCTTACCCTACTCCCCCTCTGTTCCTCTGGTGATGTAGAGGTTAATCCAGGCCCTGCAGTGCCTAGCTCCACACCCATTCTCCAGGCGCTCTCATTTGTTGACTTCTGTAACTGTAAAAGCCTTGGTTTCATGCATATTAACATTAGAAGCCTCCTCCCTAAGTTTGTTTTATTCACTGCTTTAGCACACTCTGGCAACCCGGATGTCCTAGCCGTGTCTGAATCCTGGCTTAGGAAGACCACCAGAAACCCTGAAATTTCCATCCCTAACTGTAACATTTTCCGACAAGATAAAACTGCCAAAGGGGGTGCAGTTGCAATCTACCCAGAGATAGCCCGCAGAGTTCTGTCTTACTGTCCAGGTCTGTGCCCAAACAATTTGAGCAGCACCAAGACATTACAAAAATTACAGACAAACAACATGAAAAACTACAAGTAATCTAGTAAAAACCATAGAATTCACAAGAGTATAACAAAATCAAAAACAGCAAATTAAAAACATTGACAGGTCAGGGAATCAGTCTCAAGATCATTCATCAGTGATTTAAAAATACCAATCGGGACAAGTTCTTCCTGTTTAAAAGTATTTTGTAAGGCGTTCCAAGATGACGGCGCAGAGTACATAAAAGCCCTTTTACCAAATTCAGTTCGGACATTTGGAACAGTTAGCAGGATAAAGTCCAGCGAACGAAGAGAGTACCCACCACATTTCTGAACAATAAAAATGCCCAAATAAAAAGGTCATAAACCCAAAATGGCTTTGTAAATAAAAGTTTACCAGTGACTGAGCCTACGAGTGACTAGAGAAGGCCAACCAAACCTGGTATACAAAGTGCAGTGGTGCATAAGTCTTTTGCAGTTTAAAATAAATCTCAAAGTGCCATGGTAAAGGGTGTCAATTGATCTCAAACACTGAGCGGAAGCATTCATATATAAAATATCCCCATAGTCTAGTAAAGGCATAAATGTAGCTGATACTAGCCTCCTTCTTGCTTCAAAAGAAAAACAGGCCTTATTTCTAAAATAAAATCCCAATTTCAGCTTAAATTTTTTTGTAAGTTGTTGAATATGCATTTTAAAAGAGAGGCCATCATCAATCAAAATTCCAAGATATTTATATGAGGTTACAACCTCAATCTCCTTGCCCTGACAGGTAGTAATAGGTGAAAGGTTCAGAGGTCTATTTCTTGCTTTAGAAAACACCATTAGTTTAGTTTTGTCAGCATTGAGGATAGGCTTCAATTGACACAAGGTATGTTGAACAGTATAAAAAGCAGTTTGCAAGTTTTGGAAAGCTTTTGTAAGAGACGAGGCACAACAGTAAATAACAGTATCATCAGCATAAAAATGAAGTTGCGCATTTTGGACATTTTTGTCTAAATGATTTATATAAATAGTGAATAAGTGAGGACCAAGAACAGAGCCTTGGGGCACACCATTAAAGACAGACAATTTAACAGACATAAGCCCATCAAATTGAGTGCACTGAGTTCTATCAGACAGATAGTTAACAAACCATGCAACTGCATGCTCTGAAAGACCTACACTCGACAATCTCTGCCTTAGTATAGCATGATCAACTGTATCAAAAGCCTTAGAGAGATCAATCAAAAGTGAGACACAATGCTGTTTTTTGTCAAGAGCTTCAGTGATATCATTTAAAACCTTCATGGTTGCTGTAATTGTGCTATGCTTTTTCCTGAAACCCGATTGGTACATTGATAAAATAGAGTTAGTAAATAAAAACTAAATAAATACTCCTCTACTGTCTTCAACCAGGATCTCAGCAATCACTGCCTAATTGCCTGTGTCTGTAATGGGTCTGAGGTCAAACAACCACCCCTCATCACTGTCAAACGCTCCCTAAAACACTTCAGCGGGCAGGCGGTTCTAATCGACCTGGCCCGGGTATCCTGGAAGGATAAAACATTTCAAACAACATTCCTAATCCAAATGTATGTATCCTAAAACGTAAATAATCGATCAAATTTAAGATGGGAAATACTGTGCTCAATACCTGACTAAAATAAAGTGAAGCACGTTCCAGGTAGTGCGCACCAAAACATTAGAGTGCACCTGGAGTGACACATGGAAATAACAGGGCTACTTCTTAATTTCTCAAAGGAAAAACATCAACCAATTTCTAAAGACTGTTGACATCTAGTGGAAGCCATAGGAACTGCAAGCATATTTCTATTAAAAGGGATTGCCATAGAAAACTAATGGAAAACAGATTGAGCTCCAAAAATGTTTTCCCTGGATGGATTGTGCTCGGGGTTTCTTCTGACAAATCAGTTCTGTTATACTCACAGACATTATTCAAACAGTTTTAGAAACCAGTGTTTTCTATCCAAATCCACTAATAATATGCATATCCTAGCTTCTGGGCCTGAGTAGCAGGCAGTTTACTTTGGGCACACTTTTCATTCGGACGTGAAAATACTGCCCCCTAGCCCAAATAGGTTTTAAATAAGCATGCCCCATTCAAAAAATGTTGAACCAGGAACAGATATAGCCCTTGGTTCACTCCAGACCTGACTGCCCTTGACCAACACAAAAACATCCTGTGGCGTGCGGCATTAGCATCGAATAGCCCCCGCGATATTCAACTTTTCAGGGAAGTTAGGAACCAATATGCACAGGCAGTTAGGAAAGCAAAGGCTAGCTTTTTCAAACAGAAATTTGCATCCTGTAACACAAACTCCAAAAAGTTCTGGGACACTGTAAAGTCCATGGAGAATAAGAGCACCTCCTCTCAGCTGCCCACTGCACCTCCTTCATCCAAATCCAGATAGCTGATGTTCTGAAAGAGCTGCAAAATCTGGACCCCTACAAATCAGCCGGGCTAGACAATTTGGACCCTCTCTTTCTAAGATTATCCCTATCCCTATTACTAGCCTGTTCAACCGCTCTTTCGTATTGTCTGAGATCCCCAAAGATTGGAAAGCTGCCGCGGTCATCCCCTTCTTCAAAGGGGGAGACACTCTAGACTGAAACTGTTACAGACCTATATCTATCCTACCCTGCCTTTCTAAGGTCTTCGAAAACCAAGTTAACAAACAGATTACCGACCATTTCGAATCCCACCGTACCTTCTCCACGATGCAATCTGGTTTCCGAGCTGGTCATGGGTGCACCTCAGCCACGCTCAAGGTCCTAAACAATATCATAACCGCCATCGATAAAAGACAATACTGTGCAGCCGTATTCATCGACCTGGCCAAGGCTTCCGACTCTGTCAATCACCACATTCTTATCGGCAGACTCAACAGCCTTGGTTTCTCAAATGACTGCCTCGCCTGGTTCACCAACTACTTCTCAGACAGAGTTCAGTGTGTCAAATCGGAGGGCTTGTTGTCCGGACCTCTGGCAGTCTCTATGGGGGTGCCACAGGGTTCAATTCTTGGGCCAACTCTTTTCTCTGTATACATCAATGATGTCGCTCTTGCTGCGGTGATTCTCTGATCCACCTCTATGCAGATGACACCATTCTGTATACTTTTGGCCCTTCTTTGGACACTTTAACTAACCTCCAGACGAGTTTCAACGCCATACAACTCTCCTTCCGTGGCCTCCAACTGCTCTTAAATGCAAGTAAAACTAAATGCATGCTCTTCAACCGATCGCTGCCCGCACCTGCCCGCCTGTCCAGCCTTACTTCTCTAGATGGTTCTGACTTAGAATATGTGGACAGCTACAAATACCTAAGTGTCTGGTTAGACTGTAAACTCTCCTTCCAGACTCACATTAAGCATCTCCAATCGAAAATTAAATCTATAATCGGCTTCCTGTTTTACAACAAAGCATCCTTCACTCATGCTGCCAAACATACCCTCGTAAAACTGACTATCCTACCGATCCTTGACTTCGGCAATGTTATTTATAAAATAGCCTCCAACACTCTACTCAGCAAATTGGATGCAGTCTATCACAGTGCCATCCATTTTGTCACCAAGGCCCCATATACTACCCACTACTGCGACCTGTATGCTCTCGTTGGCTGCCCCTCGCTTCATATTCATCGCCAAACCTACTGGCTCCAGGTCATCGATAAGCCTTTGCTAGGTAAAGCCCCGCCTTATCTCAGCTCACTGGTCACCATAGCAGCACCCTCCCGTAGCACGCGCTCCAGCGGGTATATTTCACTGGTCACCCCCAAAGCCAATTCCTCCTTTGGCTGCCTTTCCTTCCAGTTCTCTGCTGTCAATGACTGGAACGAAGTGCAAAAATCACTGAAGCTGGAGACTCATATCTCCCTCACTAACTTTAAGCACCAACTGTCAGAGCAGCTCACAGATCACTGTACCTGTACATAGCCCATCTGTAAATAGCCCATCCAACTACCTCATCCCCATACAGTTTTTTATTTTATTTATTTTGCTCCTTTGCACCCCAGTATCTCTACTTGCACACTCATCTTCTGCACATCTATCACTCCAGTGTTTAATTGCTATATTGTAATTATTTCGCCACTATGGCCTATTTATTGCCTTACCTCCCTTATCCTACCTCCTTTGCACACACTGTATATAGACTTTTTCTATTGTATTATTGACTGTATGTTTGTTTATTCCATGTGTAACTCTGTGTTGTTGTTTGTGTCGCAATGCTATGATTTATGTTGGCCAGGTCACAGTTGTAAATGAGAACTTGTTCTCAACTAGCCAGCTGGTTAAATAAAGATGAAATTAAATAAATAAAAATTCTAGTTTGCTCAGTTTTTTTGCAAGTTCTTTCCATTGTGTCAAGCAATTATCTTTTTGTTTTTTCATGATTTAGTTGAGTTTGGTTAGGGCGCTCTTTTCCAGGTTCATTTCTCTGTAGGTGATGGCTTTGTTAAGGAAGGTTTGGGAATCGCTTCCTTTTAGGTGGTTGTAGAATTAAACGCTCTTTTCTGGATTTTGATCATTTGCGGGTATCGGCCTAATTCTGCTCTGCATGCATTATTTGGTGTTTTACGTTGTACACAGAGGATGTTTTTTTACGAATTCTGCATGCAAGTCTCAATTTGGTGTTTTTCCCATTTTGTGAATTCTTGTTTGGTGAGTGGACCCCAGACCTCACAACCATGAAGGGCAATGGGTTCTATAACTGATTCAAGTATTTGTAGCCAGATCCTAATTGGTATGTCGAATTTTATGTTCCTTTTGAAGGCCCTTCTTTCCTTGTCTCTCAGATCGTTCACAGCTTTGTGGAAGTTACCTGTGGCCCTGATGTTTAGGCCGAGGTATATGTAATTTTTTGTGTGCTCTAGGGCAATGGTGTCTAGATGGAATTTGTATTTGTGGTCCTGGCAACTGGACCTTTTTTGGAAGACCGTTATTTTTGTCTTACTGAGATTGACTGTCAGGGTTCAGGTCTGACAGAATCTGTGCAGAAGATCTAGGTGCTGTTGTAGGCCCTCCTTGGTCGGGGACAGCAGCATCATAGTCAAACAGTAGATATTTGACTTCAGATTCTAATAGGGTGAGGCCGGGTGCTGCAAACTGTTCTAGTGCCCTCACCAATTCGATTATATATATTTTGAAGGGGGGGGGGGGGGCTTAAGCTATATCCCTGTCTCACCCCATAGCCCTGTGGAAAGAAATGTGTGTGTTTTTTGCCAATTTTAACCTGTTTGTGTACATGGATTTTATAACGTTGTATGTTTTTCCATGTACACCACTTTCCATCAATTTGAAAAGCAGACCCACATGCCAAATTGAGTTGAATGTTTTTTTAAATCAAGAAAGCATGAGAAAACTTTGCCTTTGTTTTGGTTTGTTTGTTTGTCAATTAGGGTGTGCAGGGTGAATATGTGGTCTGTCGTACGATAATTTGGTAAAAAGCCAATTTGACATTTGCTCAGTACATTGTTTTCACTGAGGAAATAAACTCAGCAAAAAAAGAAATGTCCCTTTTTCAGGACCATGTCTTTCAAAGAAAATGCGTAAAAATCCAGATAACTTTACAGATCTTCATTGTAAAGGGTTTAAACACTGTTTCCCATGCTTGTTCAGTGAACCATAAACAATTAATGAACATGCACCTGTGGAACGGTCATTAAGACACTAACAGCTTACAGACGGTAGGCAATTAAGGTCACAGTTATGAAAACTTCGGACACTAAAGAGGCCTTTCTACTGACTCTGAATAACACCAAAATAAAGATGCCCAGGGTCCCTGCTCATCTGCATGAACGTGCCTTAGGCATGCTGCAAGGAGGCATGAGGACTGCAGATGTGGCCAGGGCAATACATCTCACTGTACTGTGCGATGCCTAAGACAGCGCTACAGGGAGACAGGACGGACAGCTGATCATCCTTGCAGTGGCAGACCACGTTTAACAACACCTGCACAGGATCGGTACATCCGAACATCACACCTGCGGGAAAGGTACAGGATGGCAACAACAACTGCCCGAGTTACACCAGGAATGCACAATCCCTCCATCAGTGCTCAGACTGTCCGCAATAGGCTGAGAGAGGCTGGATTGAGGGCTTGTAGGCCTGTTGTAAGACAGGTGCTCACCAGACATCACCGGTAACAACGTTGCCTATGGGCACAAACCCACCATCGCTGGACCAGACAGCACTGGCAAAAAGTGCTCTTCACTGACGAGTCGCAGTTCTGTCTCACCAGGGGTGATGGTCGGATTTGCGTTTATCGTCGAAGGAATGAGCGTTTCACCGAGGCCTGTACTCTGGAGCGGGATTGATTTGGAGGTGGAGGGTCCTTCATGGTCTGGGGCGGTGTGTCACAGCATCATCGGACTGAGCTTGTTGTCGTTGCAGACAATCTCAATGCTGTGCGTTACAGGGAAGACATCCTCCTCCCTCATGTGGTACCCTTCCTGCAGGCTCATCCTGACATGACCCTCCAGTACGACAATGCCACCAGCCATACTGCTCATTCTGTGTGTGAACTTGATCAGTTTATGTCTCAGTTGTTGAATCTTGTTATGTTCATACAAGTATTTACACATGTTAAGTTTGCTGAAAATAAACGCAGTTGACAGTGAGAGGACGTTTCTTTTTTTGCTGAGTTATATGAGTCTGCGGTTAATGATAATGCAGAGGATTTCCCCAAGGTTGCTGTTGACGCATATCCCCTGTAGTTATTGGGGTCAAATTTGTCTCCACTTTTGTGGATTCGGGTGATCAGTCCTTGGTTCCAAATATTTGGGAAGATGCCAGAGCTGAGGATGATGTTAAAGAGTTTAAGTGTAGCCCATTGGAATTTGTGGCCTGTATATTTTATCATTTCATTTCGGATACAATCAACACCACAGGCCTTTATGGGTTGGAGGGTTTGTATTTTGTCCTGTAGTTCATTCAATGTAATTGGACAATCCAGTGGGTTGTGGTAGTCTTTAATATTTCATTCTAGGATTTGTATTTGATCATGTATATGTTTTTGCTGTTTGTACTTTGTTATAGAGCCAAAAAGATTGGAAAAGTGGTTTGTCCGTACATCTCCATTTTGTATAGACAACTCTTCGTGTTGTTGTTTGTTTAGTGTGTTCCAATGTTTCCAGAAGTGGTTAGATTCTATGGATTCTTCAATTACATTGAGCTGATTT
The DNA here is from genome assembly GCF_901001165.1 of Salmo trutta. Taxonomy (NCBI): domain Eukaryota; kingdom Metazoa; phylum Chordata; class Actinopteri; order Salmoniformes; family Salmonidae; genus Salmo; species Salmo trutta. The sequence continues at coordinate 17,538,383 of NC_042974.1, forward strand.
CTGACGTGCTGTTCCTTCTTTTTCTGTAGTGTATTTCTGTATTGTTTTAGTGATTCACCATAGTGAAGGCGTAGGTTCAGGTTTTCTTGGTCTCTATGTTTTTGGTTGGATAGGTTTCTCAATTTCTTTCTTAGGTTTTTGCATTCTTCATCAAACCACTTGTCATTGTTGTTAATAATTTCTTAGGTTGTCTGGTTGACATTTTTAGATTTGATAGAGAAGCTGAGAAGTCAAATATTCTGTTTAGGTTTTCTATTGCCAAGTTTACACCTTCACTATTACAGTGAAACATTTTGTTCAAGAAATTGTCTCGAAAGGCTTGAATTTTGCCTAATTGTTTTTTGGTCGATTTCCACACTACTTTCCTTCCAGATATAGCATTTCTTAATACTATTCAGTTCCTTTGGCTTTGATGCCTCATGACTGAGCAAAGCTCTGTTCAAGTAGTGTGATTTTGTTGTGATCTGATAGGGGTGGCAGTGGACTGACTGTGAATGCTCTAAGAGACTCTGTGTTGAGGTCAGTGATAAAGTAGTCTACAGTACTACTGCCAAGAGATGAGCTATAGGTGTACCTACCATAGGAGTCCTCTCGAAGCCTACCATTGACTATGTACATACCCAGCGTCCGACAGAGCTGCTGGAGTTGTGACCCGTTTTAGTTGGTTATGTTGTTGTAGTTGTGCCTAGGGGGGCATATGGTGGAGGGAATGCTGTCACCTCCAGGTAGATGTTTGTCCCCCTGTATTCTGAGAGTGTCAGGTTCTTGTCCAGTTCTGGTATTTAGGTCGCCACAGACTAGTACATGTCCCTGGGCCTGGAAATTGTTGATCTCCCCCTCCAGGATGGAGAAGCTGTCATCGTTAAAGTCTAGTGATTCTACTGGGGAGATGTAGGGGGCACTCATGAGGACATTTTTCTCTGTTGAGAAAATGTCCTTATTAATTTCGAGCCAGATGTAAAACGTTCCTGTTTTGACTAATTGAATATAGTGGGTTAGGTCTGCTCCATAGCAAATTTGCATACCCCCTGAGGCTCTTCCCTGTTTCACACCTGGTAGTTTGGTGGATGGGACTACCAGCTCTCTGTAACCTAGAGGGAAACCAGTGTGTCTGTCTCCTTTATACCATGTTTCTTGTAGGATGGCAATGTCTGCATTTCCAATTTCTTTGATGAAGTCTGGGTTCCTGATCTTTTGGCCAAAGGCACATGACCTCAGACCTTGTATAGTTCTGGATGAGATAGTAAAAGCTTTGTGTTCCATAGTGTCTAGTGTTGTTTTTGTGTGGTTTAGGCCCGAACCATCACAGTAGGTGTGAGCAGAGCATGTTGAGCATCTGATACATAGCTCTTAGGTCGCAGGATGGAGCTTGGGCGGGTGTAATAGTGGGGGACTGGGCCTGTTGCTTTGCTCATGGCCTGGGCATATGTCCTGCTGTCATGTTGAGGTCCTTGCCGCAGGGGTGGGGGTCATGGGGTGGGCAGAAGGGGCATAGGTCTGATATGGGGGATGCCTATATAGAATGTGGCCAGGGTTTGCTTGGGGTGGTCTTAGCTGGTTGGGGTGTGGCTGGTGATGCTGTGGTCTGGGTGTAGGTGCTCTTGGCGTGGGTTCTCCTGGTGCAGGTCCTTCAGGAGGGGGTCTTGCAAGTCTGGGAGGGTGTCTCGCTGGTCTGGGCGGGGTGTCCGTTGCTCTCTCTTTCTTTGTCAATTCAATTCAATTCAATATAAATTTAAGGGGCTTCATTGGCATGGGAAACATATGTTTACATTGCCAAAGAAAGTGAAATAAATAATAAACAGAAGTGAAATGAACAATAAAAAATGTACATTAAACATTACACTCACAAAAGTTCCAAAAGAATAAAGACATTTCAAATGTCATTCGTTGCCCTTTTCTTGTTACAACAGGTCACAAATCTTGCTGCTGTGATTGCACACTGTGGTATTTCACCGAATAGATATGGAAGACAGAGCAAGCGTTCCTCCCAACCGGTAGTGTAGGGGTTAATCTCCTGACGTCATTATTCCTGGGGCGGTGACCTATGGTGGGCAGTTTATGCTCGAGGAGGGACAGGGAAAGAAAGCCTGGCTATCAAGACTCAGGTCCTACTTTTAAACGCAATTTTTAACAACACATTCAACATGTATTTCGAGGCGCACACTTAGAAAGTTTTTACAAATATTTTTCAATTGTCTTGTACTGGATTGCATTGTTACGCAAAGGTACACTTATTAGTAAAAGGCTCAACGAATGGACTTTGGGTTGGTGTCTTTTTTGCTTTCGTTTCCTGACATTTATTTGTGTGGTGAATCCATATGGGTATTAGCTATATGGGTTGTATTCTCCACAATGGCGAGTAGTTGATCATCAGTATTTTATCCTTTAGTGCGCCAAATCGCGCCTTTTACGCAGAAACTCGTCGGAACAGTTTAAACCTGATCAAAGGTCTGCGACGGGCGCATGTAAACGCCATGGACTTTTACGCATGTGCTAAATAGTTAGCGGTTGCTTATAACTCAGACCGTGTGTGTTTGTCTGTTTGTGATCTTTGAAATGGGCACAACAATGTGCTTCTGGAAATCTGAAAATCTTGACATGCTTGCGGTAGGACGCGTGCTGGAAGAGAGGGGGTGTGCCGAAACTTGGGAGTTTTTCTGCTACCAGTAGTTTGATAGTGGTGGGGTCCTTTTAGAGGCAAGAAAATGTGCCAATTCTGACCGGATGATCCGGGACTCGATGTTAACAAACTAGCCATCTCTCCAAGCAGGGGAAGGCTTTTCTCTCAATCTCTCTGTCTCAGATCCCTTCATATCCGGCACGACTACAGTCAGATATTTAAACAAAACAATAATGGCACGGGGAAGGTGTGTTTTCGGTATGTGTGTGTTGGGGAAGGTGGGGGGCATACATGTTTACGGTCGGGCCCCCACCCCTAATAAAAAAGGCACCAAAGCTCTATAGCTCTGTCCTGGACCAGGAGGGAGAAATGGGTATTGCGTTACGTTCGTGTTCATCAATTTTCTGTTTAATGTCAGCGCGCGAGCTTCATTGTGGCTGAGGGACGCGTCATCCAGCCATAAATTTGCGATTATACAGCATCGAGGAGACTGTTCAAACGGATTCCGTCTCGCGCGCACACAGGCACAGGATCCGGTGTTTCTAGAACACTACGTTTAGAGTTCGAGTGAACGGAAAACCCCAGTTACTTCTAAAGTTATTTATTTGGAATAAACAATCCTAGGAAAGGTTAATTAATGCGATTATCGTTGAATAAATCAGTGATTTTAAGATAGGCTAGTTTATAGTTAGATTACACTCGCAGGAATTTACGTCTGTTTGAGGATTTAAAACTTCAGGAGGGTACGGTTTTAGGCCTACACCTTATCTATCTTTTTGTTTTATTCTCCTTTCTACATAAATCCGATCCCCTGTGTTATGAATACAGTTTTGTAGCGGACTGACGTTTTTATAGGTAGGTGTTTTCTACTTTACACATTTTGATTCATCATTTTCACTGTTAATTACAGAATACAAACAAACGGCTGTATTTTGCACGGATGTCGTTTTAAAACGTTGATTAACTCTGACATAACGGCTTGAATAGACAGTGTTTTAGACTGGTTTAGATGTTTTTATGTTGTCATACACGTTTCCAATTAGGCTATGCCTTGTTTAAATTGATTGCAAACGCTGTAAAGACATGAATTAAAATCACAACACATTATTTATTTATCTATACTGAAATACTTGTAATGTTTTACATTGCAGTTTTTATCAAATACATTGCTGCTCATTGTATACGATTCAAATATGCACTTTTGCCGATTCTAACCCAGCAAAAATGAGTTTAGCATGCATTTATTTTCCCACAGTCTCTAGCAGCTGAAATATAACATTCGTAGTAACAACCTTGTGCCAATTGTCCCAGAGTTGCTATTTATTCACCTCTTATAGCACAACCTGTATGGCAAATTTGGAATGCTACTGGCCCTTTTCCTGTCCTGTATTTGCACATTGAAACATTTGACATTTTGACCACCTTTATTGTAGACTACCTAAATCACATCGGATGACGTTAGAGTATGCCTATTAGTGGGGCCTAAATACACAGATCAAATAGCCTGTGTTGTAATTCATTTGTAGCCAACTTTTAGGTTTGGATATGACTGTGTGAGCCAATAAGTGTATTTCGGCCTCATTTAAAAGATAGAATATTGAAAATCTTTACTGATTCGGCATGGTTTTGGCGGGGAGCACATCTCTTTGTGTTAACTGAATAGACAAAGTTGTAATGTATGGTTATATGCCAGGGACTTTATCCTCCAGAAAACATGTCATATGGATTGTTTGTTATTAAGGTACTTGGTCACACACACACAAACACACTCCTAGTCGAGAAAGACAGGACGAGGCCTATAGAGGTTGTGATGCCTAACCATCCAACTTTGTAAAGACGGTTTGTTGCTTTCTTCGCGCAATTGGGTCCTTAAAATAATTCTATATATTAATGGTGATGCGATGAATTGATGCGTATCTGATTAACATAAAACAGTATCTGCATCATCTGCGAAAATAACAGCTCGCTGATTCCTGAATCCCCATCACACACACACACTTATTTAAAATATCAGTGGGCGAAGAAATTTTCAGTTGTTATTCTTGCTTATTTCCTGAAGTTGGGAGAGATTTAACCCAGAGATAGTAAACAATTTGCATGTCGACATTTTGTTACTCCGTTGTCTTAGCACATTGAGGTTTCATGCAGATACTGTTTTATGTATGTTATCTGTCAGAGTGGGAGAAGCCTAAGTGATTTGACAATTATTGATTAGCTAATACAACATGCAATACATTTGTGGCATAAGGCCTTAAGTGACAATTGTTTTATATTATATTTTGTAGTTTCACATCCACAACAACTAAAATGAATTGTACAGTTTAAATTGTAAAACATAATTTCAATATAAAATGATCCATCAATAATACATTTGATTCGTGCCTACATTAATTACCAATTAATGAATTCTGACATTTAATAATGATGACGTTTTGAAATGAACCAACTACATGCTTCAACAATTAAAGGCCCAGGGCAGTCAAAAACTAGATTTTCCTGTGTTTTATATATATTTCTACACACTGAGGTTGGAATAATGCCATGAAATTGTGAAAATTATGATAATGCCCTTTTAGTGTAAGAGCTGTTTGAAAAGATGGAGGTGGAATGGAGTTTTGCCCTGCCTGGTGAAATCACCAGGCGGTAAATGAGTTAATAGACCAATAGAAAGAGAGTTCCAAACCTCTCTGCCAAAAAGAGCTCGTTTTCAGTCTCCCCTCCCCACTCAGACCACTCCCACACAGTCCTGGTCACATTATTGCTTGAGAAATTGCTCTTTGCTAATAAGCTATTTTTGTTTATTTTTGACCATTTTCATTGAAAACAATCACTGTAAGGTACTTAATTGTTATTGAGATAAAAGCGGCTGCATTGGACCTTTAATATGTTTCATTATATAAATGATGACATTTTATAATGAACCACACATGATCCAGTAGGCTCCACCGGCTTATACTTTGACCTTAAATCGATAAAACAATAGTTTGAGCCAACCAAAGCTTTTAACATGTTCATGTTGTTATAGTAGCCTTTTATTTTGCGTAGTTTGACGTTTAGCTTCTTCTATAAAAACCTGTCATAATGAAGGAGGCATGTGACATGTATAGGAGCTGGGCCTATAGTCACACTAATGGGGTGCAGGTTTGCTTCTATCGATAACCGCCCAAGTCTACCGGCTTCAATATTACATATGATCATAGCTGGCTTCCTGCGCAATGATGTTTATCTGGTAGGCCTATAACCAATGATGTTTATCTGGTAGGCCTATAACCAATGATGTTTATCTGGTAGGCCTATAACCAATGATGTTTATCTGGTAGGCCTATAACCAATGATGTTTATCTGGTAGGCCTATAACCAATGATGTTTATCTGGTAGGCCTATAACCAATGATGTTTATCTGGTAGGCCTATAACCAATGATGTTTATCTGGTAGGCCTATAACCAATGATGTTTATCTGGTAGGCCTATAACCAATGGTGTTTATCTGGTAGGCCTATAACCAATGATGTTTATCTGGTAGGCCTATAACCAATGATGTTTATCTGGTAGGCCTATAACCAATTGTGATGTTCTGGTAGCCTGTCGGCGTATAGTAACAATATATTGCCATCTAATAACACATATATTCTATCCAGTCATGCACTTATTGTATTCAATTGCACGTTTAACTTTGAGGTGGGAAATATTCATTTTTTCCCCTCGTTGTCATCGACGACCTCGAGACGGCGAAACGCTTGCCTTGACCATTGGCTTTACATTCAATTTAGGCCTAGACTTTATTCATCTGTCCACATAAGAACGAGCCTCTTCTTTATCCTCTTCCCCCTCCTCGCCGTCCTCCTGCAATTGAAAATCATGGCATAGCATATCTCACATCTTCCGTAATCGCAGGCCTAAACAAATCGTGCCCGATCATGTTGTGTGTGTTGAGAGTGTGTGGGTGTGAAGCCAGGGATGTCATATTTTTCACTTGGTCATATTTTATATGACGCAAGTGTAAAAAGCTTTTTTCTTTGTAGACCCACCCCATGGCCATTCCCCCCTTGTTCTCCGTTGAGAAGGGAACGCTAATTTGCTTCCCCTGGTCGAAGGATGCCAGTAAAACTGCTCGAACCCTAATGAACGATAACGATAGCTTTGCTGTGAGTCTACGAGGTGTCCAGATGAAAGCACGTTAACCTGTAGGTATAGGTCTTTCGTCCATATTGGAAACCTCTTCACACGTCAGCCACATGTGTTCGTGTATCTCCGGTATATTTAATCCCATTATATGTGTCCATGTCTACGGACAGTGCTGTAGCACTGTTATCGCCTAAACTGCGATTCCTATCTGTGTTGCCGTCCCGTTCAAGGGTTTAATTTAGGTTATATGCATGCTTAAGCAAGCTACGCTATTGGAGGAGTGACGGAACATCCAGGTAGCCTTATACAGGTAACCTAATATACTCTACAGTCTACACGGGGGCTTTAGAAGGCTGCTTCATGTATGTTCAAATGCTGATAATGAGGACGTGTTACACGATGACGACCTCGGTAATGGATGGCATTCTGCAGCCTAAACCCATTGTTGTTTGGCAAGATGTCGAAAAGCAGAAACAAGCTGGCAATCTGCAAGTTTGCGATAAAAAAAGGTATGTTGTCCATGACATTAACAATTTATTTATAATGTTTTGTGGTTCATTTCACTTTGTTGACTTGTAATATAATTCACTCGCCGCTGAAAATGTAGATCTTGGCTATTTTGGGTGGTCACCAAAATACATTAATGTGCAAGAAGTATTCAGCCAATATACATTTGTAAAAATGAGGTTCAAGAAAACATTTCTTATTTAAAAAAAATATGTTTATAATAAGCTGAAGAAAAACAACTCAATACTGGTAACATTATTTGGTTTCCAACCATTCGGGTGCTGTACCCTGTAGGCCTGTTCTTTATGTTTCAGAAGGTCACGTTGCTTTTATGTAGGCCAAAGTTCTAGTCCATCATGTCATCTTTTGTGTCCACACCATGGTCTTGGGGACCTGCACATTGGGTGCATTAGGCTATAGCCTACCAAAGTTGAATTTATTGATAGATGTAGGCCTAAAAACACACAAACTGAAAAGTTGCTGAGTTGCAGTCTCCACACACCCTTGTTGACCACTAAAACCATCAAAATATAGGGCTTAACGTGTATAAGCTACTCCCATAGCTCCAGACATAACCTGCACATACATTTAATACCTTTTTTCACTAAATGTTATAAATGTAGTGTTATACATGTTATACATGTGGTAATATCCGCAGAGAGATTTCAATAAATTGAATTTCTATATTTCAGTCAGTCAGTAATTTCATCCATGTCTCGGAGGTATCAGGCTATGCATTTAACTTGTTAAGGCGTTTCCCTTGTGAAAGGCCCTGTTTGGAATTCGTCATCATTAAGGGACATCAGGAATATTTTCGTGAGAATAGAATTGTTGCCCGCTATAGAGGGCCTCTCGTAGAGACCTCCAGTTGGCCCTCATTTACCTCCCCGGGCAGTCAGTGTTTCCCGTCGACTGCAAATTGCGCTGATAAATATGTAGCTATACCCGCACTAAGTTCTTTCAGCTTTACCTTAGGGCCAACGCACCTATACGTGACACCGCTTATTTATGTAGAATACCCTGTCCTTTTACACTGACACGTGCGCACATGCTACAAGCTCCCTTTACATACAGAGATTGCCTCGAGCGCTGAGGCGAGCGAACTGTGCAGCGCGGACGTTCTTTGGTTCTAGATGGTCATGGTGAGAACGCAGGTCAAACAGAAAGACGCTCTTCTCTCCAGCGGAAATGAAAACTCCAGCCTGGGTTTTTGGAAGTGGGCCTTTCCTTGCGAAAAAGCGCACCGCTCTATTAGTTTGGGTGTGAGAGGGGAAGGGAAGGGGGGAAAGTGTCAGTCAAGAACGCTTCATTGCTCGAGGACAATCCCTCGCGCAGGACCGGTCTGTTTCAAGAGCAATCAGTCAATCCGCATTAATTATCCGCGCGCCCCCTCGGTATAGGGTAGCTCGCGCTGGCACACGGACGGGAGAGAAATGAGAAGAGAAAATAAAAGAGTGTGTGTGCGTGTGCGTGTGTGTGTGTTATGCTTTCTATACACATCGAGCAGGCGAGCACCCACCCAACCCCCCACCTTTTAAGTGAAAAAGAACCAATACAAATCAGGCAGTAAAGGGCTTTTTCTTGTCACTAAATAAATTAAATGCAGATTTCTGTTTAAAGTGTGGGACCCTTTTTGTGAAGCTAGGAACATAGTTCTGTATTGTCCCGATGTCATTAGTTTTAAAGACAACCGTGCTAGAGAATGGAATGGGAGCGTGAGGTTGGAAGGTGATTTCTTCGGGGGAAATCACAACGATATTAATGATTTTTTTTTAAATGTATCTGTAGAGGAAGGCGCCTCTGTTTATCACTGAGCATGCACCTCCTAACTCAATGAAAGAATGACATTTAGGTTGAATAGAAACTGCTGCCTATATATCCGACATTACAGTGGTTTTACGAATGTAGTATCTCACGTGCTTCGTCTGTTTTTATCAGGCTAATCGGCACTATATTTGGCACATTTGGGGCGGCACAAGTCTGTCCTCAGAATATCGATGATCAGATTTGGACCTTTCCCACTTGGCACAGACGTCAATTCAACATCTATTCCACGTTGGTTCAACTTAATTTAATTGAAAAGACGTGGAAACAACGTTGATTCAACCAGTGTGTGCCCAGTGGGTTTAGTCAAAGCGTAGAGATCGTGTGTGTCTGTGGGGGATGACGACGACTCCAAACCCATCGACAGGCCACTGGGGGTCAGGACCCATGGAATGCGGTGTGCATATGTAGATTGCAGGGTGAGCGAACGATTCAGTTACGGATTATGCGCAAAAATCTATTAGTTTTTATATTATTTTATTTATTAATTAATTTGTTGCAATACATAAAATACTCATTTCTAAGCTAAATTTATTTGCATTGCCGTTGTCCAGGACAGACAATTTTGGATGTTGTTTGATACTGCTGGTCAGATGTTGGGATTGGGGTGTTTGTTGTGGTTTTACCAAAAGGAGATTGATTGAATAATGCAGATATCAAAAGTACAAATCTAATATTTTTTCTGTCTGTCTGCTCATTAGATCTACCCCAGAAATGCAGAGATATCAGCTTTGTCTGGGATTTTTATGTTGTCTAAATTATGGTTTTGCAGTCAATTATATCATGATTATTTTATGGGTACATTACCTCTTTCTTGTTTTTAGCAGTTAGACCTAAGAACATTTAGAACATGTCAGTCAAATGTCACCAGTGTTATAACCTTGAGTAATAAACTATGATATTTTACATACATTTTCATTACTATTATCATTAGGCTAGTATTATTAGCCTGTGTTTAATCAGTGAATTTAATGATGAAATCCTTCACCAATAAAGCAATATAGGACCGTTCTGAATTACAAGAGATTGGATTTAGCCTATTCTTAGAGAGAACATGTTTCTAAAAATGTTTCTCTGTCATTATTTTCCACCTTTATTGATATAGACTATTGTTGATGTTTTCTTGTAGCAAACAATGTATGTAGCTAATCCCAATTCATGGTAACAAGTAAACCAACACCCATGTGAGGTGTCCTTGAACAGTTATGGTAATAATCCAATTTGCGATTGTAATTTATTTAAAAACGGAAATATCCACTTACTTTAGCATGGTTACTGAATAGCTGCAATAAAAACGTGCGCGAACGTTTTAGAAACACGGATGTAATGACACGTTTTTGCGGTTCGTATCTTGGAAAAACAGCATTTTCATTTCCAATAAGAGCTAAATAGTTGTTTCCTGTCATAGAAGCCATTTTACCTTCCATTTTCTCTATGTAACGTTGTTATTCCATCGCATTAATCCGCAATTCTAGCCTCTACGTTTAATACAACATGTAATTTCCCCCTTTTTAACGTATTCCCTTTGATTTAGTCACTCTTGACACCACTTTTGCTCTGGGGCCAACGGGGTTCGCCGTGGGGGCGCCTTGAAACAGCCACTCCTTATCTCCTTTCATCATTCAACCCGGGGCCGCCTTGAAACCGCAGGGCCAGTAATTGCTTTTTTCAGTCAGCCCAGTGCGGACTGGCCAGCAGCCAATCAGAGCCTTGTTTACACTTTGTGATTGACAGCTCTCTGGCAACATGCCAACCAATCAGACACTTTACACAGACCGAAGGCTGGAGTTTTAACCCTTTACTTCCAGTTAAAACAAACTTGGAATATTAGCTTATAGCTCATGATTTTTAGCATGGAAATATGCAAGGCCATATCCTTCCTTCTTTAATTAAAAACATTTGTGAACTATGAGCAAAACTAACCCGAGGACAGTACATTACATTGTGATTCGATTTCCCTAAGTGTGTGTGCGTGTGTGTCATGACAGTAAACATAAACAAACACCAACGTTTTTACTTCCCCAGTAATTTAGTCTATTAGAATCAAATTTGACTTCCTCCTGCATTTCTATTGTTCTTTAGTTGTCTTTTAAGCTACTATTTGGCCTATATTTAGCTTATTTTACAAATACATATTTGTAGGCAATTCATTATTTTATTATACGTGTTTATTAAGGTTATTAAGCAAGTTATAGGCCTAAATAAATTAAATTGGCCTGATTAAACTGGTAATTGAAACGTTTGCCTATTTCTGGTGACATAAGTAAGGTCTAAGTGTGAAGCTTTGAAAAAAAAACGTTATTGTAAAATAATACAAATAAAAACTGGGGTGGCAGGTAGCCTAGTGGTTAGAGCGTTGGGCCAGAAACCAAAAAGGTTGCTAGGTTGAATCCCCGAGCTGACAAGGTAAAATTCTGTCGTTCTGCCCCTGAACAAGGCAGTTAACCCACTGCTCCTAGGCTGTCATTGTAATTAAGATTTTTTCCTTAACTGACTTGCCTAGTTAAATAAAAAAATATCCAAAAGAAAAGTATTGTTTTAACGTAGTTTGGTGATTGACGTGTAGTTCATGTGATCACAAAATATTCTGTAGACTTTCTAGTGATCAAAAGTCCTGTATTTTCTGCTGTTCACTCACAGAGCTGTGCTGTGTTTTGATGATATCTCCTGACATTTGCATGCTACGCTCTGGAAAGGGCTATGCTCTGGCAAAGGCTTAAATCAAACGCCCGCCGTTTTGGTTTAGGAATCCAGCAGCATTCCTATTGGTTCAGGGCATCTTCCAATCAGAGTTTCTGTTTATCGCGAGGCGCGCCTCACGGACACGCTTCTCATTGTATTTATCAAACCAATGGGAGAGCGCGTTCCCCTACTGTCCCTCCTTCGCTCGTAGTTGAGTGGCACTAGCGGATACAGTGGGAGAGTTTCTGTGTGGATGTACGAGCTTAGATTCACTAGAAGCCTGTACTTCTACGATGCATCTCTATGCCTCAACTGCACACTACAATCTGCAGACTAGGATGTAACTATTTCCACATGTTTTCCTTTTTGTACGCCGCTTTTTTTCCTTTGTATATTTTTGTACAACTTTTTTTAATCATTAATTGTTATGCAAGGAATAACTTACCAGTAAGTAATTTATTTATTGTGTCCATTTTGAATGTGTGTAATAATAAACATCTATACTTTCAACTTCTGCTTTTAAAAGAGTCTTTGTAGTAGAACATTTATGGGTTATTTTAGACTGCGTAAAGACAAGATGCATTAATTTAAATCACACGGCACATATGTTATATTGCTTAGTAGTAGTCCAGTAGTATAGTAATATAATGAAAGTAACAACAATATTCATATTTCTAACAAAATAATAGTTCTTATAAATAGTACAATGACAAATACTATAATGACTATAGTATATAACAAAAATGCATGAGAATATAGCCATTTTAATATTTGTACTTAAGCCAAGTGAAGGTTCCTTTCTTAAGCTGTTGACAAGCTAAACGTTGATTGTTGTATAGACAATAATTGTTATTGTACAATTAAACAATCATCTACAAAACCTCTCTCCTGAAGAGATAAGGTGCCACGTTTAAAATATAATTATTTTAACAGAATTTAAATGTATTTGGTTCTATGCATTATAAGACGCGCTTATACGCGCTGTTCAGATACCACTAATAATGGATTATGTTGTAGTTTAGTTGTTTTAATATCAGTAGGCCTATTTGATTATAGGCTTGGCCTACTGCAGTTTTTCACAGTTGTTATCGAGGGGGCTTTGCTAGTGGACAGCTCTTGCCGAGTCCCACCAGGCAGGTTTCGCTGTGCTTGGAGTGTCCCTCTTGGAGTGTGTCTTTCGCTTAACTGGCCTTTGAATATCTTGATTTAGTATCCCAGTTATGGTTTGTGACTTCGCTTTACTGCAAAATCGTGAATTGCAGCTCTTGGGCCTAACGTAAAGCCCTGTAGTGAACAAATAACAGTGATAACAGTGATGCCCTTATGAGTCTATTATTTTTCCGAAGAGTTTGTGCGTTCTATGCCCAAAATGCCTTAGTTTTATTACAATCTCATCTCATGTGGGGGATTGGGAAGAAAGGAGAAATTCGTGCTTGTTCCACCTCAGTGTTTAGGCAGGCTTTTCGTGTATTGCCATTCGGCTGGTAGTTTCGAAGGTTTTTTTTTTGTCTCCTGATAGTTTGACCCTTTGGGGCAGCGATGGAGGAGGGGGGAAAGAGAGAAAGACTGTCTGGCAGAGAGGAGTGGAAGGAAAGGAAGTCTCAGCGTCTCCTAGCCTACTCCCACGTTGATCCCAGATTTAAATTAGGCCCAGGCTACCTGTTTTTTAATCAGATTTTAATGTGTTTTTTTTATGTGATGGCCTCTAGTCAGCGCAGTGATACTGTTGAAGGACGGTAGGCCTAGGGTCCTACATTGATTGTAGATGTTGTTTGGTCGAAATGCATAGCTTAAGTGGCTTCGTCTTGACTTGGAATGTAAACATTTTAGACGTTTGTTTACGAGGAATAATGTAAAAATATTCTGCGTGAAATGAGAGGAAGCGATGTATCTTCGATTGTTGCAAAATTAAATTCCATAATAGTTTTTCATGGTTCCACTATTACACATAAAGAAGATAAAACACTTTAAACTTTTCACTCTGAAAGCACCTTTAGCCTTTAATGTGACTATTTGAATAAAAATAGCATACAAAATGTGCACGTTTAAAATGTAATTATTTTAATATAATTGAAATGTATTTGGTTCTATGCATTCTAAGACCGTTTTTTGTAACAGAATGAAACATATCTTTTTTATCACATTGTGAGGCGTGTAGGCCATTCATGACCAAGACCATTTTTCAACGATTGTCAACATTTTGAATGAAAATACACTCTAACACGTTGTCATGCTCAAGGATTTGGATACATATGCAAGTCTCTCACTGAGCACCGTGCGCGCGCGCACACACACACACACACACACACACACACACACACACACACACACACACACAGTCGTCAGTAGCCTATGCTGCCTGAACATATACGCCTCTGCTCTGTCGTTTAGAGAGGCTTGTCTAGCTCAGAATTCCTGAACGTTTCAGTTTGACTACTGTTCTAGAGTAGAATGTTCGCTGTATACTTTTCTCATTGAAATAGCAAGAGGACCAGTTGGTTTAGCTCGCCATTTTATACGTTCTTTGTTCTCTTACCTTGGATTTTGCTGATATAATTGAAGTTCACCAATCACGGTATCAGTAGTGCCTGAATGGAGGTGCTATTGAAGCGGCCTAATACATTGCCCAGTGAGATGTGTTTTGTGAACACAGGCTCACCTATCCAAATTTGAGCGCCATGGGGTGTCCTATTGAACTGAATGACTAGGGGTATAAGGCACATATGAGCATGTTGATTCCCATTCCTATATTTATTGCTTACGTCTCTATCCCCGGCGGTAAACGTCATTTAGTTGGTGTTGTTATTATACATGTCCTACGGTTGCACCCACCCATACATGCATTATAAGTGATTACCATTGTGAAAGGGGTGAAAGGCAATGTTGACATAACTATTAAATTACCTTTGCCATAAACAAGCGATTTCAATGCCTTTTCTCAAGCACATTCAGGCTATATATGCCAGTAAAGAAAATACACATTTACAGACATAAATGAGCCAGTCAAAATTCACGGACGTGACAGAATTGTCCCAAGTCTAACAAAATACTGTAGCTGATACATTTCAATATATTTATGCCTACATTTAATAAGTCTTAATATAATTTTGTTTACATCGACATATTTATAATGTAGCCTTTTGATGATTTGCAGTAGGCTATGGTCAAGGAAGCAGTTTTGATGCTTGGAGTTTGAAAATGACAAAATTGGTCTGTAATGGACTGACTGAAAGATCAAACATTTGCTTCAGGTGAGATATGGATGAACGTTTAATTCCGACGTGAGACTGAGAGATGGTAGACCCTCAGACTCTCATCTATAGGTTTCAGAATACGCCGAAGTAGTATAGCTTTATGATCCCCTACAGTGAAACAACCCGTAGTTTAAGATGACCACTCCTTTTGTTGTTCTGTTTGTAGCCACCCTGCTCTTTCTTGTCTGTCATGAAGACGAGTAGGCGGTTTGAGTCTGTAGTCTACGGTAGGCTACTGTAGACTGGGTAGGCTATTTGTTTTGGGGTTTCATTTAGTCAAACCTTTTAGCATTCTTTTACTGATACTTAAAGACACTTAATGTTATACTTTTGTTATGCAAGGAAATAAAGTGTAGTTGGCAACATTAGACAGGATGCGTGTGAGAATTACACGCCTAAATTGATCTTTCAGAGATTTTGTCCCATTGTTTTCAGTGCATTGACGTGGTCTTGTGTTTTCTCTTTGTAGAACATGACCGGGACATACTTTTTGGTGGGCAAGGCAAATACTCGAATGAGTTCAAGACGACCTATCCGAAGTTCATAAAAGGGATTATTGCATCTAGGCAGCGTTCGATGCTTCTGGCTTTTCCTCTGGATTTGGGATTTATTGCTTCTCGACAGAATGGAAAGCCGGGATTTCGCTCCTCCACACCACCTCTTGACAGAGCGGGGCGCGTTGGTTCACCACGCCTCCTCTCGGATAGCTTCTGGCGGCCGAGGCACCGTGCAGCACCCCGCTCACTTCCAGCCTGGAAAATACTATTCTTCTCACATCGCCATGGCCCCGCATTCAGGTTGGTGTGAATACGAATTTGTTGGAATATAAGATTAATTGTACGATTTTATAAAAGGGTCTCTGGTGTTTTTGGACTGTTTGAAAGTGGGACGGACATACCGTGTGCGTCTGCCGTGGTAAATTTAACCCTGCCGTTTGTCAGGGACCAACGAGAGTTTATTGGAAAAGGAAATGAGTTAGACGATGTGGTCATTCTCGAAATTAGGAATTACTGTGGACTCTTGATATTTTATGTTCCAGTTTTAGTCAATATTATATTTTATTGAACCGTTTCTAGCGCTGTTTCTTACATACCCTGTCAGAACCGAGTGTAGGCTACTTTAATATGAAAAATAAGCGTGCATTTTACACAAGTAAACACAAAAGAAACTTCATTTGTTAAATTACAGATTTAGTGAGACTAAGCCTATTCTAGCCAATACAGTTAGAACACAAAATACAACGTTATTAAATAACAGATTATTACAAAATTAAGAAATATTATGGGATTATTCAGAAAGAGTAAGGGATTATTAGGCCTACAATACATTATTTGCTTTCAAGTGACATGGAATCTTTCCAAATGAAGTTGGATAGTTTCACCCTCCCATAATCTGTTTAGTTAAATGCACTAATCGTAATGTTATAAATGGGTTTTAATCCATTTGTAACTTTATGTTGCCTCATTTACCATCAAACGTTTGTCCTTTGCTAAAATTATTGTTGTATGTGCGTAGGCTAGGCTACTGTAGACCTATTCACGTGAGCGTGGTGAGTGTGGAGGAGTGACGTGCGAGCTGGTGCGTTCCTTTCCGTCTTCGGTGAGGCCCCGGGACTGTCCTGAGTCCGAGACCGGGGGTCAGTCCGTAGGAGTGGAGAGGAGCTCGCGCTAATAGAGGTGCGCGTAATACCAGACAATCCGGTATCTATATTGAGCGCGGACGTGACGGGCGAGAATGGTTTGACAGTGCATGCATTAGATTTTAACAAGTAGCTTTGGTATCCTGTCCTAAAGGAGGAGGGGAGGGGGGAGCGAAGGTGTGTGTGTGTGTATGTGTGTGTGTAAGTGAAGGCTGGGGGAGGGGTGTCTGCTGCACCTAATCATGTAGTGAATCGTAAAACCGAGCGAATGCGTGTATAAATATAAAACCTATGTGTCTTGATTGAAATCACATGCATTTCTTATTAAACTTTGAGATACGAACCCGTGTTGTTGTCGTTATAGTTAAGAACATTTATTTTCTAGCTATAGATGTTGGTCTAAATGCATTACGGTTATCAATTAAATTGGGAATTTTAATCGTTTAGTATGCCTGGCCGTCTTTGTAAATACACATTTAGTGACTATACCTTCTGAATAAAGGTTGAATAAAGATTTAATAAAGTAAAAATGAAAATGATGGTTAAATTGACAAATGAAATACAGACTGAATTTATTCTCACCACCTATTTGGGCATTTTACAGCAGCAGCACGTGGTATTTAGCTGTGCATTTGAGAGCGTTAGGCATTGTCTGCTCTATTTTCTTGTACAGTAACTTTGCTGGTGAAGCTATCTTATCACAGAGTATTATTGTAATAATAATAACTATATGAATTGCATTTTTATAGTCTTTTAGCGTTTATATAGTCTCAAAATGTTTCACATTGTATATTATTATATTTAGAATGCCAGTACTTCAGTATTACTTCATTATTACTGATGGATGACTGACATTCTGATGGGGATTGTTTTTTGGATGGGGTTCTGTTGTAAAGGGGCTGGGGAGGGGGGCACTTTGTTTTGGGCACCCCTTGAGATTCAGATAGCTGTCTGCCTGGCCCTAGGCCACTGGGCAGGGGGTTGATGTGATGTGTGGCTGTGTGGTGCAGGCAGGGCAGGCGGGGGGCGTCAGGGGAGAGTCAGGGGGAGGAGGAAAGATTTTTGGGGGTTAGTTAGATCTCCTCTTCCTGGGATGACTCTCCCCCAAAACACACACACACACACACACACACACACACACACACACACACACACACACACACACACACACACACACACACACACACACACACACACACACACACACACACACACACACACACACACACACACACACACACACACAAACACACACACACCAATGTTTTGCTTCTGCAGCAGGGTAATACCAGAATCTTATGAGGAAATGGTGAGGAAAAATGTCAATTTCCTTCTTTTATCATCGTTGTTTTTGCTAAATCTGTATATGATCCATCTATAACATCCACTTCCTTATAAGGATCTGCATGGTGTCTGTTGCACATGATGAGGTGACTAAATGGCTGTTATCACTATTATATAGCATAGCTATAAAGACCAGCCCCTCAAATGAACACCAGTGATATTGTGTTGGCTGTGAGGTTCATATCTGAACTGGGATCATTTGTCATTCTATTCCTCATATACATTTTCTCATCTGCATTTCTCTCTCTCTCTCTCTCTCTCTCTCTCTCTCTCTCTCTCTCTCTCTCTCTCTCTCTCTCTCTCTCTCTCCCTCCCCCCTCTACGCTGTAGTTGTTTCAGTGCAGATGAGGGTTGTGTCTAGTCTGTAGGTAGATGTATAGTTGAACAGGTGTGCTGTATCATGGAGGGTGTGGCTGAGCCTCCTTGCACAGGTGTGTCACTTTTCAGAAGGTGTGGATTAGTGGGTGTGTGTGTGTGTGTGTGTGTGCACGCTTATGTTTGAGAAAGAAAGAGGCCGACACACACACACACACACACACACACACACACACACACACACACACACACACACACACACACACACACACACACACACACACACACACACACACACAAACACACACACACACAAACACACACAGTCTTTTACAGCTAACCTTGTAGCGACACACAATTCAGTCCCATTAAAAATCCTATTTTCCATAACCTCTAACCCTAACCTTAATCCAAAAACCTAACCTTAACCCTAAACCTAACCCTAACCCTAGCTCCTAATCCTAACCCTAGCTCCTAACCCTAACCCTTAACGTAATTCTAACCCTAATCCTAAACCCCCTAGAAATAGCATTTGATCTTGTGATGACTTGCAAAATTGTTCGTTTACTATTCTTGTGGGAATTTCTGATCCCCACAAGAATAGTTAAACACTTCCACACATGCACACACACCTGAAAGCCGCTGGACAGACAAGGGTTTCCTATCTGTAGCAGCTTGGGCTTAGTGCTGTAATAATCATGTTTCTGAGAGGCCTGCAGACCTGTCTGTCAGATCCTCGTTGGCTCTCTCTTTCTTTAATCTCTTGCTTTTCCTCTCTCTCTCTTCTCCTTTTTCTCTCCCTCTATCTCTTCTCCTTTTTATCTCCCTCTCTCTTCTTCTCCTTTTCTCTCTCTCCCTCTCTCTCTTTTCCTCTCTCCATAAGTGCTGTGTCTCATTATGTCAGCACTGGCTCCTACACTGTCCTGTGTGTGTGTTTGCTGTGTGTGTGTGTTGGGTATTTGTGTATGTGTGTGTGGGTGTGTGCCGTGTGTGTGGTGTGTGTGATGTGTGTTCTGTGTGTGTGTTTGCTGTGTGTGTGTGTGTGTTGGGTATTTGTGTATGTGTGTGTGGGTGTGTGCCGTGTGTGTGGTGTGTGTGATGTGTGTTCTGTGTGTGTGTGTATCAGACACTGTCTCACACTCCGCAGCCCTGTCCAGTCATTCTGATGCCTCGTTTGGACTCGGAGCCAGCGAGCAAGCTGATTGGCTAAGGTGTTTGAGGTGCTAGCTTCGGGGTGCCATGACTTTGATCGCCACGGTTACAGAGAAGAGACCCCCCCCATCCAATGGCAGAGTTGTTAGCGTGTTCTGCCTGTCTGCCTGTCTGTCTGTCCGCCTGTCTGCCTGTCTGCCTATTGTCCTGTCTGTCTGTTTGTCTGTCTGTCTGCCTGTCTGCCTGTTTGTTTGTGTGAGAGGTAGACCAGACACATAGAGTTAGTAAACGGAGAGACTCGTCTCCCTCCCTGGGCTGGTGTGTGTTGGAGATAAGGGTGTGTGTCTGTCTGTGCCTTTAGACGGAGGAGAATGTCCTCTGATCATAGTTAAGGCTAGCTGTGAATCTAGAATAGTTCCTCTACGGCAGGGGTTCCCAAACCTTTTCCCTCAGGCCTCCCTTCCAGCACATGTATTTCTATGGACACAAGCACTGTTCATGACACAAACTGTTCACACCCCTTTTGTTGGCGGAGATACAATTTTGCAGGTTTAAGGCTTATTTCCTGCAATTCTACACATGATGCCATGGGGTGCAGAGAACATTTTGCAAGTTTAAAGCTTTAAAGCTTATTTTCTTGCAATTCTATACATTTTGCCATGTCTAATGTTTTTTCATGTGATATTTGAGTGACTCAAACTTTACAACAATATCCTTGGGGTAAAAAAACCTAGCTAAAAAAGGTCAGCTGACATGTGCTAGTTCATCTGGACATTTCTGACAAGTTATAAATAGCTCTCTAAGGTATGCAATGGTTGACATGACAAGAAGAAAACTGATGATGCACTACCCAACTTTGAAATGTCACCTTATGCAATCTACTATTACAACTTTTGAGAGTAAGTTGAAAGATGGCCTGAGTTCCTTAAAATATATATGTATATTTTTTGGGTGGGCCCCCTAGTGGGTGCGCCCCACAGTTTGGGAACCACTGCTCTATAAGAGCAGGGAGAAGGTGTAATGAACAGTCCTTTAGGGAGCAGGGAGAAGGTGTAATGAACAGTCCTCTAAGGAGCAGGGAGAAGGTGTAATGAACAGTCCTCTAGGGAGTAGGGAGAAGGTGTAATGAACAGTCCTCTAAGGAGCAGGGAGAAGGTGTAATGAACAGTCCTCTAAGGAGCAGGGAGAAGGTGTAATGAACAGTCCTCTAGGGAGTAGGGAGAAGGTGTAATGAACAGTCCTCTAGGGAGCAGGGAGAAGGTGTAATGAACAGTCCTCTAGGGAGTAGGGAGAAGGTGTAATGAACAGTCCTTTAGGGAGAAGGTGTAATGAACAGTCCTCTAGGGAGTAGGGAGAAGGTGTAATAAACAGTCCTCTAGGGAGTAGGGAGAAGGTGTAATGAACAGTCCTGTAGGGAGTAGGGAGAAGGTGTAATGAACAGTCCTCTAGGGAGTAGGGAGAAGGTGTAATGAACAGTCCTCTAAGGAGAAGGGAGAAGGTGTAATGAACAGTCCTCTAAGGAGCAGGGAGAAGGTGTAATGAACAGTCCTTTAGGGAGCAGGGAGAAGGTGTAATGGACAGTCCTCTAAGGAGCAGGGAGAAGGTGTAATGAACAGTCCTCTAAGGAGAAGGGAGAAGGTGTAATGAACAGTCCTTTAGGGAGCAGGGAGAAGGTGTAATGGACAGTCCTCTAAGGAGAAGGGAGAAGGTGTAATGAACAGTCCTTTAGGGAGCAGGGAGAAGGTGTAATGGACAGTCCTCTAAGGAGCAGGGAGAAGGTGTAATGAACAGTCCTCAAGTAGAAGGGAGAAGGTGTAATGAACAGTCCTTTAGGGAGCAGGGAGAAGGTGTAATGGACAGTCCTCTAAGGAGAAGGGAGAAGGTGTAATGAACAGTCCTTTAGGGAGCAGGGAGAAGGTGTAATGGACAGTCCTCTAAGGAGAAGGGAGAAGGTGTAATGAACAGTCCTTTAGGGAGCAGGGAGAAGGTGTAATGGACAGTCCTCTAAGGAGAAGGGAGAAGGTGTAATGAACAGTCCTTTAGGGAGAAGGTGTAATGAACAGTCCTCTAGGGAGCAGGGAGAAGGTGTAATGGACAGTCCTCTAAGGAGCAGGGAGAAGGTGTAATGAACAGTCCTCTAAGGAGCAGGGAGAAGGTGTAATGAACAGTCCTCTAAAGAGAAGGGAGAAGGTGTAATGAACAGTCCTCTAGGGAGTAGGGAGAAGGTGTAATGAACAGTCTTCTAAGGAGAAGGGAGAAGGTGTAATGAACAGTCTTCTAAGGAGAAGGGAGAAGGTGTAATGAACAGTCCTTTAGGGAGAAGGTGTAATGAACAGTCCTCTAGGGAGTAGGGAGAAGGTGTAATGGACAGTCCTCTAAGGAGCAGGGAGAAGGTGTAATGAACAGTCCTCTAGGGAGTAGGGAGAAGGTGTAATGAACAGTCCTCTAAGGAGCAGGGAGAAGGTGTAATGGACAGTCCTCTAGGGAGTAGGGAGAAGGTGTAATGGACAGTCCTCTAGGGGGAAGGGAGAAAGGTGTAATGAACAGTCCTCCAGGGAGTAGGGAGAAGGTGTAATGAACAGTTCTCTAGGGAGAAGGGAGAAGTTATAATGAACAGTCCTCTAGGGAGTAGGGAGAAGTTATAATGAACAGTTCTCTAGGGAGAAGGGAGAAGTTATAATGAACAGTTCTCTAGGGAGTAGGGAGAAGTTATAATGAACAGTTCTCTAGGGAGTAGGGAGAAGTTATAATGAACAGTTCTCTAGGGAGTAGGGAGAAGTTATAATGAACAGTTCTCTAGGGAGAAGGGAGAAGTTATAATGAACAGTTCTCTAGGGAGTAGGGAGAAGTTATAATGAACAGTTCTCTAGGGAGTAGGGAGAAGTTATAATGAACAGTTGTCTAGGGAGTAGGGAGAAGTTATAATGAACAGTTGTCTAGGGAGAAGGGAGAAGGTGTAATGAACAGTCCTCCAGGGAGTAGGGAGAAGTTATAATGAACAGTCCTCCAGGGAGTAGGGAGAAGTTATAATGAACAGTCCTCTAGGGAGTAGGGAGAAGTTATAATGAACAGTTCTCTAGGGAGTAGGGAGAAGTTATAATGAACAGTTCTCTAGGGAGAAGGGAGAAGTTATAATGAACAGTTGTCTAGGGAGTAGGGAGAAGTTATAATGAACAGTCCTCCAGGAAGAAGGGAGAAGGTGTAATGAACAGTTCTCTAGGGAGAAGGGAGAAGTTATAATGAACAGTTGTCTAGGGAGTAGGGAGAAGTTATAATGAACAGTTCTCTAGGGAGAAGGGAGAAGTTATAATGAACAGTTGTCTAGGGAGTAGGGAGAAGTTATAATGAACAGTTGTCTAGGGAGTAGGGAGAAGTTATAATGAACAGTTCTCTAGGGAGAAGGGAGAAGTTATAATGAACAGTTGTCTAGGGAGAAGGAAGAAGGTGTAATGAACAGTCCTCCAGGGAGTAGGGAGAAGTTATAATGAACCGTCCTCCAGGGAGTAGGGAGAAGTTATAATGAACAGTTGTCTAGGGAGTAGGGAGAAGTTATAATGAACAGTTGTCTAGGGAGTAGGGAGAAGTTATAATGAACAGTTGTCTAGGGAGTAGGGAGAAGTTATAATGAACAGTTCTCTAGGGAGTAGGGAGAAGGTGTAATGAACAGTCCTCTAGGGAGTAGGGAGAAGGTGTAATGAACAGTCCTCTAGGGAGTAGGGAGAAGGTGTAATGAACAGTCCTTTAGGGAGAAAGGAGAAGGTATAATGAACAGTTGTCTAGGGAGAAGGGAGAAGGCGTAATGAACAGTCCTTTAGGGAGAAGGTGTAATGAACAGTCCTTTAGGGAGAAGGGAGAAGGCGTAATGAACAGTCCTTTAGGGAGAAGGTGTAATGAGCAGTCCTTTAGGGAGAAGGTGTAATGAGCAGTCCTTTAGGGAGAAGGTGTAATGAACAGTCCTTTAGGGAGAAGGTGTAATGAGCAGTCCTTTAGGGAGAAGGTGTAATGAACAGTCCTCTAGGGAGTAGGGAGAAGGTGCAATGAACAGTCCTTTAGGGAGAAGGGAGAAGGCGTAATGAACAGTCCTTTAGGGAGAAGGGAGAAGGTGTAATGAGCAGTCCTTTAGGGAGAAGGTGTAATGAGCAGTCCTTTAGGGAGAAGGTGTAATGAGCAGTCCTTTAGGGAGAAGGTGTAATGAACAGTCCTTTAGGGAGAAGGTGTAATGAGCAGTCCTTTAGGGAGAAGGTGTAATGAACAGTCCTTTAGGGAGAAGGTGTACTGAGCAGTCCTTTAGGGAGAAGGTGTAATGAGCAGTCCTCCAGTCTGAATGTGTAATGAACAGTCCTCTAGGGAGAAGGGAGAAAGTGTTATGATCAGTCCTCTCAGGAGAAGGTTGAAGTTGTAGTGAACAGTCCTTTAGGGAGAAGCTGGAATGTGTCTGTCTATAGCCATACACTCCAGCCCTGATCACCCACCACAGGACTCACAGCTGGGGATTTCTGCTCACATTGTTGTAATACTTGGAGGAGGAGAGGAGGATATGAACGGACATGTGAAGAAAGGATAAAGGGATAAAGGAAGAGTAAGAGAGGAGGTGGAATTAAGGGAGAGAGGAGTTAACTGTATGAAGGGAGAGAGGGGAGAGAAGAGAAGGAAGGAGGTAGGGAAAGGAGAAGAGGTGAGGTGGAATTAAACAGCAGGAGGGTGAGGATGGAGGGAGAGTGGAGCAGGGAGGCTAGGAGGAGGGAGGGAAAGGAGGAGTCTAGAGGGGGAAGAGAGAGAGTGAGAGTGGCTGAGCATTTCCACCTGGTTGATAATCCAGTCAGATTACTGGCGCCTGAAAGCACCGACCGCCGTCCCCGGCAACTCATCCGAGCATCTCCGCGGGAACACTCTGGCTCATAAGTAGTGTGTGTTTGTATGTGTGTTTGTATGTGTGTATGTATGTGTGTCAGTGATGAGTCAGCAGATCAGCCGAGCCACAGGTAGAGAAAGCGACAGGCCCGAGCCCCCCTCACCGTTCTCCCTAGGTGAGAAGCCTTCATCTGGGGCATGGCAGGCGAGGCAACCCCTTCTCGGGAGCTGGAGATCGTGGTGGTAGCGCTAGCGGGTTGGTGGTGGAGATAACGTGGTTTAGCCCACGAATAGAGACAGTGTACAGCAGGTTGGTGGTGGAGATAACGCGGTTTAGCCCACGCTTAGAGACAGTGTACAGCAGGTTGGTGGTGGAGATAACGTGGTTTAGTCCACGCTTAGAGACAGTGTACAGCAGGTTGGTGGTGGATATAACGTGGTTTAGCCCACGCTTAGAGACAGTGTACAGCAGGTTGGTGGTGGAGATAACGTGGTTTAGCCCACGCTTAGAGACAGTGTATAGCAGGTTGGTGGTGAAAATCATGTGGTTTAGCCCACGCTTAGAGACAGTGTACAGCAGGTTGGTGGTGGAGATAACGTGGTTTAGCCCACGCTTAGAGACAGTGTACAGCAGGTTGGTGGTGGATATAACGTGGTTTAGCCCACGCTTAGAGACAGTGTACAACAGGTTGGTGGTGGAGATAACGTGGTTTAGCCCACGTTTAGAGACAGTGTACAGCAGGTTGGTGGTGGAGATAACGTGGTTTAGCCCACGCTTAGAGACAGTGTACAGCAGGTTGGTGGTGGAGATAACGTGGTTTAGCCCACGCTTAGAGACAGTGTATAGCAGGTTGGTGGTGGAGATAACGTGGTTTAGCCCACGCTTAGAAACAGTGTACACAGGTTGGTGGTGGAGATAACGTGGTTTAGCCCACGTTTAGAGACAGTGTACAGCAGGTTGGTGGTGGATATAACGTGGTTTAGCCCACGCTTAGAGACAGTGTATAGCAGGTTGGTGGTGGAGATAACGTGGTTTAGCCCACGCTTAGAAACAGTGTACAGCAGGTTGGTGGTGGAGATAACGTGGTTTAGCCCACGTTTAGAGACAGTGTACAGCAGGTTGGTGGTGGAGATCATGTGGTTTAGCCCACGCTTAGAGACAGTGTACAGCAGGTTGGTGGTGGATATAACATGGTTTAGCCCATGCTTAGAGACAGTGTACAGCAGGTTGGTGGTGGAGATAACGTGGTTTAGCCCACGTTTAGAGACAGTGTACAGCAGGTTGGTGGTGGAGATAACGTGGTTTAGCCCACGCTTAGAGACAGTGTATAGCAGGTTGGTGGTGGAGATAACGTGGTTTAGCCCACGCTTAGAAACAGTGTACAGCAGGTTGGTGGTGGAGATAACATGGTTTAGCCCACGTTTAGAGACAGTGTACAGCAGGTTGGTGGTGGAGATCATGTGGTTTAGCCCACGCTTAGAGACAGTGTACAGCAGGTTGGTGGTGGATATAACATGGTTTAGCCCATGCTTAGAGACAGTGTATAGCAGGTTGAGTTTGGAGATCATGTGGTTTAGCCCACGTTTAGAGACAGTGTACAGCAGGTTGGTGGTGCAGATCATGTGGTTTAGCCCACGCTTAGAGACAGTGTACAGCAGGTTGGTGTTGGAGATAACATGGTTTAGCCCACGCTTAGAGACAGTGTACAGCAGGTTGGTGGTGGAGATAACGTGGTTTAGCCCACGCTTAGAGACAGTGTACAGCAGGTTGGTGGTGGAGATAACGTGGTTTAGCCCACGTTTAGAGACAGTATACAGCAGGTTGGTGGTGGAGATAACGTGGTTTAGCCCACGTTTAGAGACGGTGTACAGCAGGTTGGTGGTGGAGATAACGTGGTTTAGCCCACGTTTAGAGACAGTGTACAGCGCTCTTCAAATAGCTACTACACGCCAGTCAGCCAGCCAGCCAGCCACACATCCAGTCATCCAGTCACACACACACACTCACTTTCACGTGCACAGTAGTACTGCTGGCACGCTGTTGTATGGGTTGACTAATTATTTCTACTCTGCATCTGTTCTGCAGGGTGTTTGTCAGTGGCACTGCTGATTAGTATGTGTTAACGTAATGGAACCAATCCATTTATTATTTTTTTTCCTGGGATGTGAACTTATGGACTGAGTGATGACACTTATTGTGGACAGCTACCTCTTGCCTCGGGGTCAAGGCATCCGCTGTTCACAAGAGCCAGAGCGATGACATCATTTAACAGGGACAGACATGATGTCATCCAGGATGAGAATCCTTCTCGGGCAACTGGTCTGGCACGTGAAACACACACTAGCGTCCAGAGATGCAGCCACTGCAACCCTCACCACGGCAACCCTCAATACCTGCAAATAGCCACCTGATATGGCCCTGAAATGGCATTGTCCAGCTGAAATGTGTATGCTTCTTATTTGGTTAATGTCAGCTCTCGGTGCTGCATCTCAGCTCTGCTCATTCATATTGTAATGCTGTCCATTGAGCAGTGTTTGTCTGTTAAAGTGTCAGGGTCTTAGATGGATGGAGAGGTCCTTGGTTCACAGAGAGGTGAAGGAATACAGGGGAACAGTGACGCTAGAGGGGCATGGAGAATCTGCCTGAAGCTGAGGGAGAATGATCCTTTCATTCTATTCTGTTGTACTCTCTCCTTTCTTTTCCTTCTGTTGTCCATGATAACCTCTTTATCAAATGTACTGTCTCTCTCTAGCACTTTTTGCTGTCTGGACTGTAAACTGTTCAGTCTGACCAACTTTATAATGGAAAATACATTTTACTGCAATGAATGCTACCTAAATGAATAAAGATTGAGTATAAGCTGTTATTTAGCTGGTCCGTCCACTGCCAGTGTGTGTGTAGACGTGCGTGCGCGCGCACCTGTGTGTGTTTAAGCGAGTGTGTATTTTGTGTGTGTATGCAAGGAAGTGTCTGTGTGGATCAGCGTGGAACAGCGTGGAAGGTTATACAGTAACACATGAAAGCGTTAAATCTATTCAGGATCCTCTGTTGAATATACATGCAGATCTGTGAGTGTGTTCCTGTCTCCTGAAAGCTCTCAGCCCAGTGCAGAGAGAGAGAAAACAAAGACCCATCATCAGTCATTCATGGATAATCAGTCTCGTGGGACACACACACACGCACGCACGCACAAACACACGCACGCACGCACACACTCGCACGCACAAACACACACACTCACGCACGCACTCACGCACGCACACGCACACACAGACACACACACCCTGCCGCCTGGGTCCTAATCCTTTGGGGACTCGCTGTGTGTATGTCTGTCTAAATTTGGCTGTTCACTGATTAAAACCAAATTCAATTTTTTGGCTTCATTCTCTCTATCTTTGATTGCAAGTTTAGTATTTGTCCTGCTTTTTGTTTTTCCATTCTTGTCACTTTGTTCATCATCTGCTGTCCTTTTCAGTCTTTTTTCTAAGAATATGTATGTTTTTTTTATGCTGTAAGCCTGCATGCATGCATTACGTGTGCTTACTTATACATGCTCGAGGCGATTGTGTGCATATCGGTCGTTGTTTTTCTGTGCAGATGTGTGCATGTCTATGTGTGTGTGTCTGAGTTACACTCCAGTCGTCTTATCTTTGACTCTTTGGATTCTCATTGGATTCAATGAGCCCCCTCTCTCTTTCTTCTTCTCTCTCTCTCTCTCTCGCTCTCTCTCTCTCTCTCTCTCTCTCTCTCTCTCTCTCTCTCTCTCTCTCTCTCTCTCTCTCTCGATTCAATTCAATTTGGCGTGACGTAACAATGGCGTGACGTAACAATGTACATATTGCCAAAGCTTACTTTGAATATTTACAATATGAAAATAATAAGAATCCAAATTGTCAATGGGACAACAGTAACAACAATAACCAACGGTCAATATAACCATACATTCAACAATAACAATAATCATACAGTTGAGGACATGTGCAGGTTTATTGGTCTGTCAGACACTGTCCCTCAACTTATGGCAGGCAGCAATGTAGTGCGCTGCCAACCCACAGCTCTCTGCGTCCTCCCCCAACAGGACGGGGAGCCTACTCTCATCAGAGAGGTCTTTGAAACCTTGAATAAGGGTTTCAAATTTGGGGAAATTACACTCTAATTGTTTTATATTTTTTACATTTTGTCAGGAAATGCAGCTCCGTCTCAGGCTCTGCTGTTGTGCAGTGGTTGCACAGCCTTTCCTCTCCAGGGAGCCAGGGTTTCCTGTGTCTACCCTTCTCAATGGCAAGGCTGTGCTACCTGAGCCTGTACTTTGTCAAGGTTTTTTTAAGGTTTTGATCAGTAACCATGGTTAAATAGTTAGCCACGGTGTACTGTTGATTTAGGGCCAGATAGCACTGCATTTTGCTTTGTGTTTGTGCTTGTGTTTCCCAACAAGAAATGTAGTTTTGTTTTGACTGTGTTGTAATTTGTTTAATTCTGATTGATTGGATGTTCTGGTCCTGAGGCTTCAGTGTGTTAGTAGAACAGGTTTGTGAACTCAGCCCCAGGACCAGCTGGATGAGGGGACTCTTTTCTTTGCTCAGCTCTTGGCATTGCAGGGCTTGGTAATGATATGAGAGGGGGTCACTGTATTTTAGATGTTTCCAAAACTTAATTGCTCTTTTTTTAGATTTTATAATTAGTGGATATTGGCCTAATTCTGCCCTCCATGCATTGTTTGTAGTTTTCCTCTGGACATGTAGGAGAATCTTACAGAACTCTGCATGCAGGGTTTCAACGGGGTGTTTGTCCCATTTGATGAACCTCGCTGGCATAAAGTGCAATTGGTTCAATGACACATTCAATTAGTTTTAGCCGAATTTTAATAGGCATTTCAATTTGAATTTGTTTTTTAATGGCGTAGAATGCCCTGTGTGCTTTCTCTCTCAGTTCATTCACTGCCTCATTAAAGTGTCCAGTTGAGCTTTTTTTTTAAACCTAAGTAATTGTAGTGTGTGCAGTACTCTATATATTTTGTACCATTTGAGAACTTTGGTCTAATTCCCTGAGATCTAGATCTTCTCTGGAAAATCATTATTTTAGTCTTTTTGGGGTTTACTGCCAGGGCCCAGGTCTGGCAGTACTGCTCTAGAAGGTCCAGGCTCTGCTGTAGGCCATGTGCTGTGGGTGACAGCAGGCATAGGTGTCACGTCCTGGCCAGTATAAGGGTTAATTAGTATTGTAGTTTGGTCAGGACGTGACAGAGGGTATTTGTTTTATGTGGTTCAGGGTGGTGTGTTTGGTTAAAGGGTGTTTGATTTAGTATTTCCGGGGTTTCGGTTTATAGTCTATGTTTATGTATTTCTATGTCTAGTCTGGTGAGTGTGTTTCTATGTTGTGTTGATTGGGGTTGGGACTCTCAGTTGAAGGCAGGTGTTGTCTATCTGCCTTTGATTGAGAGTCCCATATATTAGGGTGTGTTTGTGGTTGTTATTTGTGGGTGATTGTTCTGTGTTGAGCCTATGCTTTGCAGACTGTCAGTTTATCGTTCGTTTTCTTGTTTGTTGTTTTTTGTATTCGTGTTGATTTAATTAAATGTTCAAGATGAACTATATCGACTCTGCTGCGTATTGGTCATCCTTTTCCGACGACGATTTCGTTATATCGTCAGAAGACGAAGATACATGTGACAATAGGTCATCTGCGATGATGTAGTTTTGTTTAACCTCTGAATTGTGGAGACTAACACCAGGGGCTGTTAGAATAGTGGCCAATTTGTTGATGTAAATATTGAAAATTGCAGGGCTCAGATTGCAACCCTGGCGAAGGCCCCGCCCCTGGTGAAAGAATTCTGTTATTTTCTTGCCAATTTTAATGCTGCACGTATTGCCAGTATTCATTGATTAAATGATGTCATATGTTTTACCCCCTACACCACGTTCAATAACTTTGTAGAACAGTCCTGTATGCCAAATAGAATCAAAGGCTTTTTGGAAGTCGATAAAGCAAGCGTATATTTTGGTATTATTGGTGGACATGTTTATCTATCAGGGTGTGTAGGGTGTAAATATGATCAGTTGTGCGATGTTTTGGTATAAATCCAATTTGGCTTTTACTCAAGACATTGTGCTTATTAAGGAAGTTTAGAACTCTTACATTTATAATACTACAGAAAACCTTCCCCAGGTTACTGTTCACACAAATGCCTCTGTAATTGTTAGGGTCACATTTGTCTCTGTTCTTAAAGATTGGGGTTATGAGTCCTTGATTCCAGATGTTAGGGAAATAACCTACACTCAGGATGAAATTAAACAGTTTTAATATAGCCAATTGAAATGTTGTACTAGTGAGTTTGAGCATCTCATTTAGGATGCCATCAGGTCCGCATGCTTTTTTAAATTTGAGGGCCTGAAGTTTCTTATAGAGCTCCTGGTCAGTAATTGGGGAGTCCACTGGATTTTGATTGTCCTTTATAGATTTTTCTAATCCATTCAACTTCTCACGAATTTCTGTGTTTGTGTCAATTTGAACAGTGTTGTAGAGTGTTTTAAAATGGGTTGTCCATATGTCATCAGTTTGTATCACTAATTCCTCTTGTTTTGATTTTTGTAGGTTTTTCCAATTTTGCCAGAAGTTGTTTGTGTTTATGGACTCCTCAATTAGCGTCAGCTGCTTGCTGTTGTACTGTGCTTTTTGGTTCTGAGTGTATGTTTATAGAGTTTTAAAGTCTCACAGTAATGAAGGTGTAATTCACCATTATTTGGGTCTCTGTGCTTTTGGTTGGATAGTGTTATAATTGTACAAATTGCATCAAACCAGTTGTCATCTGTGGTCTTTTTTCTTTTGTTTTTTATCAATTTCATTTGTGCTTCTTTTGCCATTTGAATGAATATATAGTTGATGTTTTTTACTGCTGGATTGATGCCTTCTTTACTGTGAGTGAATGTGGTATCCAGAAAGTTATCTAAGAGTGTTTGGATATTTTGGTTGCAGGTTGCTTTCTGGTATTCTTCTGTGCTGTTTTGGGCCCATCTGTATGAATTTCTGATGTTGTACAGCTTACTGGGCTGTGAATGTGTGGTTGTTTCCATGTCTGTTCTTTTGAGGAACAACGTAATTTGGCTGTGATCAGACAGAGATGTTAGTGGCTTGACAGTGAATGAGCTGAGAGAGAAAGGGTCAATGTCTGTAATCATATAGTCTACTGTGCTGTGGCCAAGAGGTGAGCAATAGGTGCATCTCCCCAAAGAGTCCCCCGTAACCTACCATTGACAAAGTACAGACCCAGGCTTCTACAGAGTAAAACAGATCCCTTCCGTTTTTGTTGATGGTGCTGTCACTGTTGTTTCTATGGGGAAGATTAAGGCAGTTAGAAACAGTATGGCCTGTAATAAAGCTGTCCCCTTGTGTGGTCGTTAGATCATGTAGTGTTCCTGTGGGCGCATTTGTGTCCCCACAGATGAACACATTTCCCTGGGCCTGGAAATGGCACGTCTTTTCCTCAAGGGTGGGGAAGATCTCCTCTGAGTAATATGGGGATTCTGATGGGGGGGGGATATATATTGCGCAAAGGAACACATATTTTTCTGTCAGTACAAGTTCTTTTTTCAGTTTTAACCAAATGTGATATTTACCAATTTTGAGGGGATCAATTAGATTGTCACGTCCTGACCAGTAAAAGGGGTTATTTGTTATTGTAGTTTGGTCAGGGCGTGGCAGGGGGAAAATGTACGCTCACCACGCTGCACCTTGGTCTACTTCATCCGACGGTCGTGACAGAACTACCCACCACCAAAGGACCAAGCAGCGTGGCCAGGAGAGGCAGCCCCAATAAAAAATGTTTTTGGGGGGGGCACATGGGACAGTCGGCGGAGCCGAGGAAAGAACCAGAGCCAGTCTGGGTGAAATTGGAGGTGAGCGAAGGGAGCGAAGCAGAGACAGTGAAGGAGTTGATGGGGAGATTGGAGGAGAGAGTTATCAGAGAGCTGCTGTGTTGGTGCATGAGGCACGACATTCGCCCTACGGAGCGTGTCCTCGAATTGATGTCACCTGAGTCAGCTCTCCATATTTGTCCTGAGGTGCGTGCTAGCCGTCTGGTGAAGACTGTGCCAGCCCCACGCACCAGGCCTCCTGTGCGCCTCCCCAGCCCTGCACGTCTTGTGCCAGCTTGGCGCTCCAGACCTCCAGTGCGCCTCCACAGCCCGGTGAGTCCTGCGCCCGCGCCACGCACGGTTTCCCCAGTTCGCCTGGAGAACCCAGTGCGGCCTGAGCCAACTCCCCATGCCTACCGTGGCGAGCATTTGACTGGTCAGGCCCCGTGCTATGGGGTGATGTGCACGGTGTCGAGGCCGAGCATCCACAGGCTGGTGTGCTCGGTGCCAGCGTCCCGCATTTGCCGGGGGGAAGCGGGCACCCAGCCAGTACGGGTGGTGCCAGTCCTGCGCTCGAGACCGCCAGTGCGCCTCCACGGCCCAGTGTATCCGGTGCCTGCTCCCAGAGCCAAGCCTCCTGCAAGTCTCCCCAGCCTGGTGAGTCCTGTGCCTGCTCCCAGAGCCAGGCCTCCTGCATGTCTCTCCAGCCGGGTGAGTCCTGTGCCTGCGAGGGACCCCACTCTAGAGGCACCACCAAAGTGGGGTGAGCCAGTGGTGGAGCGAGGTCTGCGTCCCGCTCCTGAGCCACCTCCGTAGGGGGGAGGATTGGGAAGGGGGGGTGTAGCACAATAACCGCCGTTGACGGTGGCCACCCTCCCTTCCCTCCCTTTTAGTTTGGGGTCGTTTTTGTGTTTTTTTTTGTTTGAGGTGCATTTCGGGGTCTGCACCTTTGGGGGGGGGGGGGTACTGTCACGTCCTGACCAGTAAAAGGGGTTATTTCTTATTGTAGTTTGGTCAGGGCGTGGCAGGGGGTGTTTTTCTGTGTGTTTTGGAGTTTTGGGCATTCTATGTTCTATTATCTATGTTTTGTATTTCTTTGTTTTGGCCGGGTATGGTTCTCAATCAGGGACAGCTGTCTATCGAGCTGTCTATCGTTGTCTCTGATTGGGAACCATACTTAGGCAGCCCTTTTTCCCACCTGTCCTTTTGGGTAGTTAACTTTACTTGTGGCACTTTGCCCTGTAAGCTTCACGGTCATTTTGTATTGTTTATTGGTTTTGCTGGCGACATTCAATAAAGAGGAAAATGTACGCTCACCACGCTGCACCTTGGTCTACTTCATCCGACGGTTGTGACATAGATTTTGTAGTTCGGATTTGTACCAAATGATCAATCCTCCAGAGTCTCTGCCTCTATTGACAGAGCTGTGTTTCTGTGATGGCACAATTACCTCTCTGTAGCCTGTGGGACAGTGAGTGACAACGTCAGCCTTACACCATGTCTCCTGCAGAATGATGACGTCAACATTTTCAGATTTTTGTTGAACTCCAGTGGTAAACTCTTCAGTCCAAAGGTTGATGAGTTTAGGGCCTGAATGTTCCACATGCTAACTGATAGTGATTTCATGTTGCAAAAAGAAAGAATAGCAGTCAGAAATACAGTAACTACTAACTATCTCTCTCACTGTCTCTCTGTCTCTCTCCCTCTCTCTTCAATAATGCATTTATTATCAGGAAGTTCCCATGTAAATATTTCCAGAGCAGGAATATATAATGGACTAGATTGAATAGGTTACGTATAGATGAGATGAGGGTAGGTTAGGTACGGTTCTCTCTCTCGTCTCCCTATTGCTCCCACTCTCTCTTTTTACTCAATCTTTCACTCATACGCTCTCCAACTCCTATTTGCTCTCGTTCTCATGCTATTCGTCCCCCGCATCCCACCCACACACACACACACACACACACTCAAACACACACGCTGATGCTTGGTGTAGATATAGTGCAAACACACTGACACCTGTGCAGAGAGCCGTTAACAGTCTATTTACGTAAAGCAAAGTGCTGCATGTATAAACCACAACATACACATACACACACACACACACTGATGCTTGGTGTGTAGATTTAGTGCTCTTAGAGTGCGTAGGTGGGTACAGGGTTTGTTCTAACTATAGTCATGCTCTCTCTCTCTCTCTCTCACTCTGTGTCTCTCTCTCACTCTGTCTCTGTCTCTCTCTCTCCTCTCTCTCCCTCTTCTCTCTCTCTCTCTCTCTCTCTCTCACTCTGTCTCTCTCTCACTCTGTGTCTGTCTCTCTCCTGTCTCTCACTCTGTCTGTCTCTCTCTCTCTCCTCTCTCTCCCTCCATTCTCTTTCTGTCTCTCTCTCACTCTGTCTCACTCTGTCTCTCTCTCTCACTCCGTGTCTCTCTCTCTTTCACTATCTCTCAATTCAATTCAATTTCAATTCAAGGGGCTTTATTGGTATGGGAAACATATGTTAACATTGCCAAAGCAATTGAAGTAGATAATATACAAAAGTGAAATAAACAACAAAAATGAACAGTAAACATTACATTCACAGAAGTTCCAAAAGAATAAACACATCACAAATGTCATATTAATGCATATACAGTGTTGTAACGATGTACAAATGGTTAAAGTACAAAATGGAAAATAAATAAGCATAAAAATGGGTTGTATTTACAATGGTGTTTGTTCTTCACGAGTTGTCACAAATCTTGCTGCTGTGATGGCACACTGCGGTATTTCACCCAGTAGATATGGGAGTTTATCAAAATCAGGTTTGTTTTCAAATTCTTTGTGGATCTGTGTAATCTGAGGGAACTATATATATGGTCATACATTGTGCAGAAGGTTAGGAAGTGCAGCTCAGTTTCCACCTCATTTTGTGGGCAGTGTGCACATAGCCTGTCTTCACTTGAGAGCCATGTCTGCCTACGGTGGCCTTTCTCAATAGCAAGGCTATGCTCACTGAGTCTGTACATAGTTAAAGATTTCCTTAAAACTTCTTATGGGCAGGTGGGATGGTAGCGTCCCACCTGGCCAACATCCGGTGAAATTGCAGAGCGAAATTCAAAAATACCAAATTCAAATATTTAACATTCTTGAAAATATATGTGTTATACATCAAAATAAAGCCGTGATGGCTGGGCTATCTAGCCGTGATGGCTGGGCTATCTACTGAGAATATTGCAAAATGTGCTTTCACCGAAAAGCTATTTTAAAATCGGACATATCGAGTGCATAGAGGAGTTCTGTATCTATAATTCTTAAAACAATTTTTATGCTTTTTGTGAACGTTTATCGTGAGTAATTTAGTAAATTCACCTGATGTTTGCGGGGGGTATGCTAGTTCTGAACGTCACATGCTAATGTAAAAAAGCTGGTTTTTGATATAAATATGAACTTGATTGAACAAAACATGCATGCATTGTATAACATAATGTCCTAGGGTTGTCATCTGATGAAGATCATCAAAGGTTAGTGCTGCATTTAGCTGTGGTTTTGTTTTTTGTGACATTATATGCTAGCTTGAAAAATGGGTGTCTGATTATTTCTGGCTGGGCACTCTGCTGACATAATCTAATGTTTTGCTTTTGCTGTAAAGCCTTTTTGAAATCGGACAGTGTGGTTAGATTAATGAGAGTCTTGTCTTTAAAATGCTGTAAAATAGTCATATGTTTGAGAAATTGAAGTAATAGCATTTCTAAGGTATTTGAATAATGCGCCACAGGATTCCACTGGCTGTTACGTAGGTGGGACGATTTGGTGCCACCTACCCTAGAGAGGTTAAGAAATGCTATAGATGGAAGGAATGTCGTTTGAAAACCTACCAAAAAACAATTATGCAACAACAAATTCAATCCCTTCTAGACAACTTCCTGGACAAAACATTCCACTGTAATAGTGAAGGTGTAAACTTGACAGTAGAACATCTTAACAGTATATTTGACCTCTCAGCTTCCCTATCAAATCTAAAAATCTCAAATAGAAAACCGAAGAAAATGAACAACAATGACAAATGGTTTGATGAAGAATGCAAAAATCGAGGAAAGAAATTGAGAAACCTATCCAACCAAAAACATAGAGACCCGGAAAACCTGAGTCTACGCCTTAACTATGGTGAATCACTAAAACAATACAGAAATACACTACGGAAAAATAAGGAACAGCATATCAGAAATCAGCTCAATATAATTGAAGAATCCATAGAATCTAACCACTTCTGTGAAAATTGGAAAACACTAAACAAACAACAACACAAAGAATTATCTATCCAAAATGGAGAGGTATGGGTAAACTACTTCTCCAATCTTTTTGGCTCTATAACAAAGAACAAACAGCAAAAACATATACATGATCAAATACAAATCTTACAATCAACTATTAAAGACTACCAAAACCCACTGGATTCTCCAATTACCTTGAATGAACTACAGAATGCTGTAAAATAGTCATATGTTTGAAAAATGGAAGTTTTCGGATTTTAGAGGAGTTTGTATTTCGCGCCACACCCATCATTGGATATTGGAGCAGGTGTTCCGCTAGCGGAACATCTAGATGTAAGAGGTTAACCTTAATTTACCTTTTAATTCCATTACCGTACTTCGAAGCATGTCAACCGCTGTTTAAAATCAATTTTTATGCCACTTTTCTCGTAAAAAAGCGATAATATTCTGACCGGCAAAGCGTGTATACGTACAAAGAGAGAGAAAATAAAAGCATGCTATGCCCTCGTGCACGAGCCTGAGTTTCATAGTACTGTTACTGGCCACTATCCAAACGCGCTAATGTTTTTCAGCCAGAGCCTGCAAAGCCACGATTCAGCTTTTTGCCACCTTCTGAGATCCCATGGGAGCCGTGGGAAGTGTCACGTAACAGCAGAGATCCTCTGTAATGGATAGAGATAATCAAGAAGGGCAAGAAAGGGTCAGACAGGGTACTTCCTGTACAGAATCGTCTCATGTTTTGGCCTGCCAAATGAGTTCTGTTATACACACAGACACCATTCAAACAGTTTTAGAAGCTTTGGAGTGTTTTCTATCCAAAGCTAATAATTATATGCATATTCTAGTTTCTGGGCAGGAGTAATAATCAGATTAAATCGGGTACGTTTTTTATCCGGCCGTGAAAATACTGCCCCCTAGCCATAACAGGTTAACTTCTTGTTAATCCAGCCGCTGTGTCAGATTTCAAAAAGGCTTTACGGTGAAAGCAAACCATGCGATTATCTGAGGACAGCGCCCCACATACAAACACATGAAAATCCTATTTCAACCAGGCAGGTGCGCCACAAAAGTCAGAAATAGCGATATAATTAATGCCTTACCTTAGACGATTTTCTTCTGTTGGCACTCAAAAATGTCCCAGAAACATCACAAATGGTCCTTTTGTTCGATAATGTCCTTCTTTATGTCCCAGAAATGTCCATTTATTTGGCACGCTTGATTCAGAAATACACCGGTTTCAACACGCCCAACTTGCCTACAAAGTATCTAATAAGTTACCTGTATACTTGGTCCAAACATTTCAAACAACATTCCTAATCCAACCTCAGGTACCCTAAAACGTAAATAATCGCTTAAATTTAAGATGGAATAAACTGTTTCTAATACCGGATAAAAACAACGTGAAGCACGCTCCAGTTCACACCCACCAAAACAGTAGAGTCCACCTGGAGTGACACTTACAATGAATAGGACTACTTCTTCATTTCTCAAAAGAAAAACATTGAACAATTTCTAAAGACTGTTGGCATCTAGTGGAAGCCATAGGAACTGCAACCAGGTTCCCATTAATACGGGTATCCCATAGAAACCCATTGAAAAATCCCTATGACCTCAATTTATTTATTTTATTTTTTCCCTGTATGGTTGGTCCTCGGGGTTTTGCCTGCCATATCAGTTCTGTTATACTCACAGACATTATTTTAACAGTTTTAGAAACTGTAGAGTGTTTTCTATCCAAACCTATGCAATTATATGCATATCCTAGCTTCTGGGCCTGAGTAACAGGCAGTTTACTTTGGGCACACTTTTCATCCGGAGGTGAAAATACTGCTCCCTATGCAAGAGAGGTTAAGTTTGGGTCAGTCACCAGTGGTCAGGTATTCTGCCACTGTGTACACTCTGTTTAAGGCCAGATAGCATTCTAGTTTGCACAGTTTTTTTGTTAATTCTTTCCAATGTGTCAAGTAATTATCTTTTTGTTTTCTCATGATTTGGTTGGGTCTAATTGTGCTGCTGTGCTGGGGCTCTGTGGGGTGTGTTTGTGCTTGTGAACAGAGCCCCAAGACCAGCTTGCTTTGGGGACTCTTCTCCAGGTTTATCTCTCTGTAAGTAATAGCTTTGTTATGGAAGGTTTGGGAATCGCTTCCTTTTAGATGCTTGTAGAATTTAACAGCTCTTTTCTGGATTTTGATAATTAGCTGGTATCGGCCTAATTCTGATCTGCATGCATTATTTGGTGTTCTACGTTGCACACTGAGGATATTTTTGCAGTATTCTGCACGCAGAGTCTCAAGTTGGTGTTTGTCCCATTTTGTGAATTCTTGGTTGGTGATCGGATCTCACAACCATAAAGAGCAATGGGTTCTATAACTGATTCAAGTATTTTTAGCCAGATCCTAAATGATATGTCAAATTTTATGTTTCTTTTGATGGCAGAGAAGGCCCTTCTTGCCTTGTTTCTCAGATCGTTCACAGCTTTGTGGAAGTTACCTGTGGCGCTGATGTTTAGGCCGAGGTATGTATCATTTTTGGTGTGCTCTAGGGCAATGGTGTCTAGATGGAATTAGTATTTGTGGTCCTGGTGACTGGATCTTTTTTGGAACACCATTATTTTGATCTGGCAGAATCTGTGCAAAAGATCTAAGTCCTGCTGTACGCCCTCCTTGGTTGGTGACAGAAGCACAAGATCATCAGCATACAGTAGACATTTGACTTCAGATTCTAGTAGGGTGAGGCCGGGTGCTGCAGACTTTTCTAGTGCCATCGCCAATTCGTTGATATATATGTTGAAGAGGATGGGGCTTAAGCTGCATCCCTGTCTCACCCCACGGCCCCGTGGGAAGAAATATGTGTGTTTTTTGCATATTTTAACTCCACACTTGTTGTTTGTGTACATGGATTTTATAATGTTTGTTTTCCCCCAACACCACTTTCCATCAATTTGTATAGCAGACCCTCATGCCAAATTGAGTTGAAGGCTTTTTCGAAATCAACAAAGCATGAGAAGACTTTGCTTTGTTTTGTTTTGTTTGTTTGTCATTTAGGGTGTGCAGGTTAATACGTGGTCTGTCATACGATAATTTGGTAAAAAGCCAATTTGACATTTGCTCAGTACATTGTTTTCACTAAGGAAATGTATGAGTCTGCTGTTAATGATAATACAGAGGATTTTCCCAGGGTTGCTGTTGATGCATATCCCACGGTAGTAGTTGGGGTGATCAGTCCTTGGTTCCAAATATTGGGAAGATGCCAGAACTAAGGATGATGTTAAAGAGTTTTAGTATAGCCAATTGGAATTTGTTGTTTGTATATTTTACCATTTCATTGAGGATACCATCAACACCACAGGCCTTTTTGGGATGGAGGGTTTTTATTTTGTCCTGTAGTTCATTCAAGGTAATTGGAGAATCCAGTGGGTTTTGGTAGTCTTTAATAGTTGATTGTAAGATTTGTATTTGATCATGTATATGTTTTTGCTGTTTGTTCTTTGTTATAGAGCCAAAAAGATTGGAGAAGTAGTTTACCCATTGTTTGTTTAGTGTTTTCCAATTTTCACAGAAGTGGTTAGATTCTATGGATTCTTCAATTATATTGAGCTGATTTCTGATATGCTGTTCCTTATTTTTCCGTAGTGTATTTCTGTATTGTTTTAGTGATTCACCATAGTTAAGGCGTAGACTCAGGTTTTCCGGGTCTCTATGTTTTTGGTTGGATAGGTTTCTCAATTTCTTTCCTCGATTTTTGCATTCTTCATCAAACCATTTGTCATTGTTGTTCATTTTCTTCGGTTTTCTATTTGAGATTTTTAGATTTGATAGGGAAGCTGAGAGGTCAAATATACTGTTAAGATGTTCTACTGTCAAGTGTACACCTTCACTATTACAGTGGAATGTTTTGTCCAGGAAGTTGTCTAGAAGGGATTGAATTTGTTCTTGCATAATTGTTTTTTGGTAGGTTTTCAAACGACATTCCTTCCATCTATAGCATTTCTTAACCTCTCTAGGGTAGGTGGCACCAAATCGTCCCACCTACGTAACAGCCAGTGGAATCCTGTGGCGCATTATTCAAATACCTTAGAAATGCTATTACTTCAATTTCTCAAACATATGACTATTTTACAGCATTTTAAAGACAAGACTCTCGTTAATCTAACCCCACTGTCCGATTTCAAAAAGGCTTTACAACGAAAGCAAAACATTAGATTATGTCAGCAGAGTGCCCCGCCAGAAATAATCAGACACCCATTTTTCAAGCTAGCATATCATGTCACATAAACCCAAACCACAGCTAAATGCAGCACTAACCTTTTATGATCTTCATCAGATGACACACCTAGGACATTGTGTTATACAATACATGCATGTCTGTTCAATCAAGTTCATATTTATATCAAAAAACAGCTTTTTACATTAGCATGTGACGTTCAGAAAAAGCATAACCCCCGCAAACTTCCGGGGAATTTACTAACAGTTTGCTAAATTACTTACGATAAACGTTCACAAAAAGCATAACAATTATTTTAAGAATTATAGATACATTACTCCTCTATGCACTCGATATGTCCGATTTTAAAATAGCTTTTCGGATGAAGCACATTTTGCAATAATCTAAGTACATAGCCCGGCATCACAGGGCTAGCTATTTAGATACCCACCCAGGTCAGCCTCCACCAAAATCACATTTCCTATAAGAAAAATGTTCTTACCTTGCTTGTTCTTCGTCAGAATACACTGCCAGGACTTCTACTTCAATAACAAATGTTGGTTTGGTCCCAAATAATCCATCGTTATATCCAAACAGCGACGTTTTGTTCGTGAGTTCTAGACACTATCAGAATGCTTCATCACGGTCTCGAGCATGGCGCATTGGCGTGACAAAAATGTCTAAATATTCCATTACCGTACTTCGAAGCATGTCAACCGCTGTTTAAAACCAATTTTTATGCCATTTATCTCGTAGATAAGTGATAATATTCCGACCAGGAATATGCATTGAGCCTAAACAACCAAATTAAATTTCTCCTCAGGAGCGAATCGTGCACGCGCCTCTTTCAAAGGTCCTCTGAGCCGCCACTTGCCAAAGCCGATAATGTGTTTCAGCCTGAGGCTCCCTTGTCAACCTTCAGTTATTTCCCGGGTTTTGAGAGCCTATCGGAGCCCTGGGAATTGTCACGTTACAGCTAAGATCCTTACTTTTCAATAAACAGATGCAAGACGCACGACTCCTTGTCAGACAGGGTACTTCCTGCTTGAAACCTTGTCAGGTTTTTGCCTGCCATAGGAGTTCTGTTATACTCACAGACACCATTCAAACAGTTTTAGAAAATTCAGAGTGTTTTCTATCCAAACCTGAACAATAATATGCATATTCTAGCTTCTGAGTTGGTGTAGGAGGCAGTTAAAAATGGGCACATATTTTTTCCAAAATTCTCAATACTGCCCCCTATCCCAAACAGGTTAACAGTTTTAGAAACTTCTGAGTGTTTTCTATCCAATGCTACTGATTATATGCATATCCTATATTCTGGATATGCATAGCCTTAAGAAGTTAATATTACTCAGTTCCTTTGGCTTTGATACCTCATGATTGAGTATTCCTCTGTTCAAGTAGACTGGGATTTTGCTGTGGTCTGATAGGGGTGTCAGTGGGCTGACTGTGAACGCTCTGAGAGACTCTGGGTTGAGGTGAGTGATAAAGTAGTCTGCAGTACTACTGCCAAGAGATGAGCTATAGGTGTACCTACCATAGGAGTCCCCTCGAAGCCTACCATTGACTATGTACATACCTGCGTGCGACAGAGCTGCAAGGTGTTGTAACCCGTTTTTGTTGGTTATGTTGTCATAGTTGTGCCTAGGGGGGCATATGGTGGAGGGAATGCTGTAAGCTCCAGGCAGGTGTTTGTCCCCCTGTGTTC
This sequence comes from Salmo trutta, assembly GCF_901001165.1. NCBI lineage: Eukaryota > Metazoa > Chordata > Actinopteri > Salmoniformes > Salmonidae > Salmo > Salmo trutta. The sequence goes on from NC_042974.1 coordinate 17,580,712, forward strand.
TGAGAGTGTCAGGTTCTCGTCCGGTTCTGGCATTTAGGTTGCCACAGACCAGTACATGTCCCTGGGCCTGGACATGATTGATTTCCCCCTCCAGGATGGAGAAGCTGTCTTCATTAAAGTATGGGGATTCTACTGGGGGGGATATAGGTAGCACACAGGAGGACATTTTTCTCTGTTAAGATCATTTCCTTTTGAATTTCTAGCCAAATGTAAAATGTTCCTGTTTTGATTAATTTAATGGAGTGAGTTAGGTCTGCCATACACCAAATTAGCATACCCCCTGATTCCCTTCCCTGTTTTACACCTGGTAGTTTGGTGGATGGGACTACCAGCTCTCTGTAACCTAGAGGGTAACCATTGGGCCTGTTTCCTCTATACCAGGTTTCTTGTAGGATGACAATGTCTGTATTTCCAATTTCTTTGGTGAAGTACAGGTTCCTGCTCTTTAGGCCAAAGGCAGATAACCTCAGGCCTTGGATATTCCAGGATGAGATAGTGAGACCTTTGTGTTCCATAAAGTGTCCAATGTTGTTAATCATGTGGTTTGGCTTCAGACCAGTAAGTGTGAGCAGAGCCTGCTGAGCATCTGGTACATGCCATTGGCTTGGGCTAGTGTAAGAGTGGAGGTTGGGCCTGTATGTCTGCTCACGGCCTGGGCGTATGTGTGACTTCCATGTTGAGGCCCTCTTTGAGGGAATGGGGTGCATGGAGTGGGCAGGAGGGGCATAGGTCTGATCTGAGGGGGCCTAAATGGGGTGTGGGCATGGTTGACTTGGAGGGGTGTTGATTGGTTGGGGTGGGGGTGTGTATGTGCGCTGGTGGTGTTGTGGTCTGGATGTAGGTCCTCTCGGCGTGGATCCTCTGTGTAGGTCTGGGGGGGGGTCCCACAGGTCTGGGAGAGTGTCTCGCTGGTCTGGGCGGGGTGTCCATTGATCTGTTGCTCCTGTGTGAAGTGTTGGGGCTGCATTTGAGATTGATGTCCTTGTATAGCTGGACCTGGTCATAGAGGCTGTTCAAGTCCAGGGTGGAGTGGTGAGCCAGGAAAACATTTGGTTTGAGGCACAGTCACGGGAAATACAGTGCCTTGCAAAAGTATTCATCCCCTTGAAGTTTTTCCTATTTTGTGGTATTACAACTGTCACGTCCTGGCCAGTACAAGGGTTAATTAGTATTGTAGTTTGGTCAGGACGTGACAGAGGGTATTTGTTTTATGTGGTTCAGGGTGGTGTGTTTGGTTAAAGGGTGTTTGATTTAGTATTTCCGGGGTTTTGGGTTTTGGTTTATAGTCTATGTTTATGTATTTCTTTGTCTAGTCTGGTGAGTGTGTTTCTATGTTGTGTTGATTGGGGTTGGGACTCTCAGTTGAAGGCAGGTGTTGTCTATCTGCCTTTGATTGAGAGTCCCATATATTAGGGTGTGTTTGTGGTTGTTATTTGTGGGTGATTGTTCTGTGTTGAGCCTAGGCTTTACCAGACTGTTTGTTGTTCGTTCGTTTGTTAGTTCTAGTGGTTTTGTTATTTTTGTATTCAGTTGTTTTGAAAATAAATAATCGTTTAAGATGAGCATACACGTACCAGCTGCGTTTTGGTCCTCCTTTACCGACGACAACCGTGACAGAATCACCCACCACTCAAGGACCAAGCAGCAGAGGAAGGAGCAGACGGCGTTCGAGTTGGACTGGCGGGAGAAGTGGACTTGGGAGGAAGTTCTGGACGGGGCCGGACCTTGGCACCAGGCTGGGGAGTATCGCCGCCCGCAGTGGGAAATTGAGGCAGCCAAGGCAGAGAGGCGGCGGTACGAGGCCAGAGACGCGCTGAGGGAGAAGCACGAGAGGCACCCCAAGAAATTATTTTGGGGGGGCACACGGGTAGTTTGGCTAGGCGAAGGAAGAGCCGGAAGCCAGCTACCCGTGGTTATATGGAGGAGCGGATGAGGTGGGGAGCGCCATGTTTCGCTGAGAAGCGCACTATCTCACCCATACGCACGCACAGTCCGGTGCGAGTTATTCCAGCCCCTCACAGGTGCCGTGCTAGAGCGGGCATCCAGCCTGGTAGGAGGATGCCTGCGCAGCGCATCTGGTCGCCGGTACGCCTCCGAGGACCAGGCTACCCAACTCCCGCTCTACGCACGGCTACCATCAGGCCCCTGCACAGCCCAGTCTGCCCTGTACGAGCACTCCGCTCGTACAGGGCTAATAGTTCCATCCAGCCAAGGTGGGTTGTGCAGGAGGTAAGATCTAGACCGGCTGTGCGCCTCCATAGCCCTGGGTTTCCAGCTCCTGTCTCTCGTGCGGACCCAGAAGTGTGTCAACCCAGTCCGACTCGTCCTGTTCCCGCTCCCCGCACTAGCCTGCAAGTGCGTAAACCCAGCCTCGCCAGTCAACAGTCGTCAGAGCTTCCCGCCAGTCAACAGTCATCGGAGCTGCCCGCCAGTCAACAGTCGTCGGAGCTGCCCGCCAGTCAACAGTCGTCGGAGCTGCCCGCCAGTCAACAGTCGTCGGAGCTGCCCGCCAGTCAACAGTCGCCGGAGTGGTCAGACTGCGCTGAACTGCCGGAGTGGCCAGACTGCGCTGAACTGCCGGAGTGGCCAGACTGCGCTGAACTGCCGGAGTGGCCAGACTGCGCTGAACTGCCGGAGTGGCCAGACTGCGCTGAACTGCCGGAGTGGCCAGACTGCCCTGAACTGCCGGAGTGGCCAGACTGCCCTGAACTGCCGGAGTGGCCAGACTGCCCTGAACTGCCGGAGTGGCCAGACTGCCCTGAACTGCCGGAGTGGCCAGACTGCCCTGAACTGCCGGAGTGGCCAGACTGCCCAGACTGTCCCGAGTTGCCAGACTGCCCAGACTGTCCCGAGTTGCCAGACTGCCCAGACTTCCCCGAGTTGCCAGACTGCCCCGAGTTGCCAGACTGCCCCGAGCTGCCAGAGTGGCCCGACTGCCGGGAAAGGCCTGAACCGGAGCCACCTCCTGATATAGGTGGGTTGGGGAGGGGGGGTGTAGCACAGTGCCGTCGTTGACGGCAGCCACCCTCCCTTCCATCCCTTTAGTAGAGGGGAATTTTTGTTTTGTTGTTTGGGGTTGTTGTTTTCGTTTTGTTTTTTGTTTTAAAGGTGCTTCTGGGGTTAGCACCTTTAAGGGGGGGGGGGTACTGTCACGTCCTGGCCAGTATAAGGGTTAATTAGTATTGTAGTTTGGTCAGGACGTGACAGAGGGTATTTGTTTTATGTGGTTCAGGGTGGCGTGTTTGGTTAAAGGGTGTTTGATTTAGTATTTCCGGGGTTTTGGGTTTTGGTTTATAGTCTATGTTTATGTATTTCTATGTCTAGTCTGGTGAGTGTGTTTCTATGTTGTGTTGATTGGGGTTGGGACTCTCAGTTGAAGGCAGGTGTTGTCTATCTGCCTTTGATTGAGAGTCCCATATATTAGGGTGTGTTTGTGGTTGTTATTTGTGGGTGATTGTTCTGTGTTGAGCCTAGGCTTTACCAGACTGTTTATTGTTCATTCGTTTGTTAGTTCTAGTGGTTTTGTTATTTTTGTATTCAGTTGTTTTGAAAATAAATAATAATTTAAGATGAGCATACACGTACCAGCTGCGTTTTGGTCCTCCTTCACCGACGACAACCGTGACAACAACCTGTAATTTAAATTGATTTTTATTTGGATTACATGTGATGGACATACACAAAATAGTCCAAATTGGTGAAGTGAAATAAAAAAAAATACTTGTTTAAAAAAATTCAAAAAATATAAAAAATGGAAAAGTGGTGCGTGCGTGAATATGTATTCACCCCATTTGCTATGAAGCCCCTAAATAAGATCTGGTGCAACCAATTACCTTCAGAAGTCACATAATTAGTTAAATAAAGTCCAGCTGTGTGCAATCTAAGTGTCACATGATCTTAGTATATATACACCTGTTCTGAAAGGCCCCAGAGTCTGCAACACCATTAGCAAGGGGCACCACCAAGCAAGTGGCACCATGAAGACCAAGGAGCTCTCCAAACAGATCAGAGACAAAGTTGTGGAGAAGTACAATTCAGGGTTGGGTTATAAAAAAATATCTGAAACTTTGTGTTCAAATTTTAAGACATTGTTTAAAGACAAAAATAAGCAATGTGTTTGGTGTTCGCTAAAAGGCATGTGGGAGACTCCCCAACATATGGAAGAAGGTACTCTGGTCAGATTTCTCTCTCGCTTTCTCTTTCTCTCGCTCTCTCACTCTGTGTCTCTCTCTGTAACAGTGAAATGATTATGGGCCCTTCCCAACAATGCAGAGACAATTTTTTTGAAATAATAGAAAAATAATAAGACGAGGAATAAATACAAAACGAGTAACGGTAACTTGGCTACATAGACGGGGTACCAGTCGATGTGCAGGGGTATGAGGTAATTGAGGTAGATATGTCCATATCAGTAAGCCAAGGAGAGCTGACTAGACACTCTCTTGCACTATTGACTCCCATCAGTCTCCTGAAGACGGCAGATCACCACAGCCTCTCCAGAAATATCATACACCCTTATGCTTTTCGTTAGTGTGGACTTGGATAGCCCATATCCCCACATCCTGTTACTATGGTGAACATGGAACGTTCACTCATCCCTTTACTTCCTGAAAGCCCATACATGGTTGTTCCTTCCACCGTGGGCTGGGTGAGGTCTAGCCAGAAGAACTCTGTGGTAATAAATACTGTAACCATTTCTTCCTCTCCTAATGGAGTAATCTGGGTGTGATTCTTCAACTTGAGAACTGACTAAACTGATGCCAGCAGGGACAGGGGTTGCCGGTCCATCGACCAGGGGTTAGAAAAGGGTGGATCTAATATCTCAGGGCACATGGTATTCTGCAACCCACTGTTTCCCTTCTTTCTTTCAAAGCAGCATCTGACTCAGATCTGGGAAACAGCTGTTTGACCTCTGTAAACACTCAAGTGCTGAGAACCTGCAGAAACATCTTGTTTAGGGTGTACTAGGCGTAACGGGGGAGTGGAGACCTGAATGTTTGAGGGCCATTATAAGGTTCCCCCTTTTCTAACCCTTCAGAACAGAGAGAAAGAGAGGGAAAGAGAGAAAAGTAAATAGAGAGAGGTTCCCCCTCTCTTCCCTCCAGATTTATGCTCCTCAGAGGGAAATCTCTCATTTGTAGCTTTTCATCTCTTTTATTATTTTCTTTGGTTCTCTCTCTCCAGCTCCCAAAATGTAATTCGGGACTGCTGGTTGTCCCAGGCGACATGCTCAGATTCGCTCTCTCTCTGCCTTGCTACCACTCTCTTATATACACCGACACGCACGCACGCACATACATACATACATACATACATACATACATACATACATACATACATACAAACATACATACATACATACATACACACATACACACACACACACACACACACACTCAGTACTCCTGTAAATTTCTTCACGTCAGAACACATTACATTTACGTCATTTAGCAGACGCTCTTATCCAGAGCGACTTACAAATTGGTGCATTCACCTTATGATATCCAGTGGAACAACCACTTTACAATAGTACATCTATATCTTTTTTGGGGGGTGGGTGGGTTAGAAGGATTACTTAATCCTATCCCAGGTATTCCTTAAAGAGGTGGGGTTTCAGATGTCTCCGGAAGGTGGTGATTGACTCCGCTGTCCTGGCGTCGTGAGGGAGCTTGTTCCACCATTGGGGTGCCAGAGCAGCGAACAGTTTTGACTGGGCTGAGCGAGAACTGTGCTTCCTCAGAGGTAGGGGGGACAGCAGGCCAGAGGTGGATGAACGCAGTGCCCTTCTTTGGGTGTAGGGACTGATCAGAGCCTGAAGGTACGGAGGTGCCGTTCCCCTCACAGCTCCGTAGGCAAGCACCATGGTCTTGTAGCAGATGCGAGCTTCAACTGGAAGCCAGTGGAGTGTGCGGAGGAGCGGGGTGACGTGAGAGAACTTGGGAAGGTTGAACACCAGACGGGCTGCGGCGTTCTGGATGAGTTGTAGGGGTTTGATGGCACAGGCAGGGAGCCCCGCCAACAGCTAGTTGCAGTAATCCAGACGGGAGATGACAAGTGCCTGGATTAGGACCTGCGCCGCTTCCTGTGTGAGGCAGGGTCGTACTCTGCGAATGTTGTAGAGCATGAACCTACAGGATCGGGTCACCGCCTTAATGTTAGAAGGACCTGCCCAGGCTCCGCCTCCTGACCCCGCCCCCGGACATATACCCAAACACACACACTGAGGGCATTGTGCCAGGGCTGTGAGTGGTTGGAGCCTGTTGAAAGTGTGTCAGTGCCAACTGAACAGCAGTGTGCGGAACAACTCAGTTAAGAAGAATCAGAAACTCTGACACACACAGGGAGACACACAGAGGGAGATACACAGAGGGAGATACACAGGGGGACACACAGAGGGAGATACACAGGGGGACACACAGAGGGAGATACACAGGGGGACACACACAGGGAGACACACAGAGGGAGACACACAGAGGGAGATACACAGGGGGACACACAGAGGGAGATACACAGGGAGACACACAGAGGGAGACACACAGGGAGACACACAGAGGGAGATACACAGGGGGACACACACAGGGAGACACAGAGGGAGACACACACAGGGAGACACATACAGGGAGACACACAGAGGGAGACACAGAGGGAGACACACAGAGGGAGACACACAGGGAGACACACACAGGGAGACACACAGGGAGACACACACAGGAGACACACAGGGAGACACACACAGGGAGACACATACAGGGAGACACACAGAGGGAGACACACAGAGGGAGACACACACAGGGAGACACACAGAGGGAGACACATACAGGGAGACACACACAGGGAGACACACAGGGAAACACACAGAGGGAGATACACACAGGGAGACACACAGAGGGAGACACACAGGGAGAAACACACAGGGAAACACACAGGGAGACACACAGAGGGAGAAACACACAGGGAAACACACACAGGGAGACACACACACACACAGGGAAACACACACAGGGAAACATACACAGGGAGATGCACAAGGAGACACCCACAGGGAGACACACAGGGAGACACACAGGGAGACACACAGAGGGAGAAACACACAGGGAAACACACACAGGGAGACACACACAGGGAGACACACACAGGGAGACACACACAGGGAGACACACACAGGGAGACACACACAGGGAAACACAAACAGGGAGACACACACAAGGAAACACACACAGGGAAACACACACAGGGAGACACACACAGGGAGACACACACACACACAGGGAAACACACACAGGGAAACATACACAGGGAGACACACACAGGGAGACACACACAGGGAGACACACACAGGGAGTCACACACACACACACAGGGAAACACACACAGGGAAACATACACAGGGAGACACACACAGGGAGACACACACAGGGAGACACACACAGGGAGAAACACACAGGGAGACACACACAGGGAGACACACACAGGGAAACACACAGGGAGACACACACAGGGAGACACACACAGGAAAACACACACAGGGAGACACACACAGGGAGAAACACACAGGGAGACACACACAGGGAGACACACACAGGGAGACACACAGGGAGACACACACAGGGAGACACAGAGGGAGACACACAGAGGGAGACACACACAGGGAGACACACACAGGGAGACACACACAGGGAGAAACACACAGGGAGAAACACACAGGGAAACACAAGGAGACACACAGAGGGAGATACACACACACAGGGAAACACACACAGGGCTACACACAGGAAAACACACACAGGGAGACACACAGGGAGACACACAGGGAGACACACAGGGAGACACACACAGGGAGACACACACAGGAAAACACACACAGGGAGACACACAAAGGGAGAAACACACAGGGAGAAACACACACTTTGTAAATTTGAATTCATTATTCCACAGTATATTTGTGTCCAGTGGAGGTAGTGTGTGTCTGTGTTCAGTGGTCAGTATGTCAGTGTGGATATACTCACTGTTAATTGGCTAAAGTGACAATGGAACACGATACGATATTGATCTCTGATTGGCTGCTGATCGATTGAGTCTACCAACCTTCTGTTTTCTTGGAGTGTGTATGTGGTTCAGTACATTCAAGCAAGAGTAGGCTACTTGGAGGAAGGTGAGCTAAACTGAAGGAAATTCCTCCCTTTTCTCTCTCTCTCTCTGTGTTTGAAAGTCCCACACAACTCCCCTCATTATTTACCAGTCTCTTGCATCCTTTAATTTGTCCCTTTCTTTTTTCCATCCTTTCACTTCCCTCCTCTCGTCTCCTCACATAGTAGTGTGTGTGAGAGAGAGCGAGGGAGAGACAGAGCCAGAGAGAGAGAGAGGGAGACAGAGCCAGAGAGAGAGAGAGGCAGAGATAGACAGAGAGAGACGGAGTAGAGAGACAGACAGACAGAGAGACAGAGTAGAGAGAGAGAGAGAAAACCAGTGCCACAGGTAACTTCCACAAAGCTGTAAACGATCTGAGAGACAAGGCAAGAAGGGTCTTCTCTGCCATCAACAGGAACATAAAATTCGACAAACCAATTAGGATCTGGCTAAAAATACTTGAATCATTTATAGAACCCATTGCTCTTTATGGTTGTGAGGTCTGGGGTCCGATCACCAACCAAAAATTCACAAAATGGGACAAACACCAAATTGAGACTCTGCATGCAGAAATCTGCATAAATATCCTCTGTGTACAACATAAAACACCAAATACATGCAGAGCAGAATTAGGCCGATACCCGCTAATTATCAAAATCCAGAAAAGAGCCGTTAAATTCTACAACCACCTAAAAGGAAGAGATTCACAAACCTTCTATAACAGAGAGATGAAGCTGGAAAAGAGTCCCCTAAGCAAGCTGGTCCTGGGGATATGTTCAGAAACACAAACACACCCCATTGGAAAGAATCAGCCATCAAACAGAGCAAATTGGAATGCTTTCTGGCCATAAAAACAGAGAGTACACAGTAGCAGAATACAGAACATTCTGAAAGTATTCAGACCCCTTCCCTTTTTCCACATTTTCTTACGTTACAGACTTATTCTAAAATTGATTTAATTGTTTTTCCCCTCATCAACCTACACACAATACCCCATATAATAACAAAGCAAAAACTGTTTTTTAGAAATGTTTGATAAATAGGAATATCACATTTACATAAGTATTCAGACCCTTTACTGAGTACTTTGTTGAAGTACCTCTGGCAGCGATTACAGCCTTGAGTCTTCTTGGGTATGACGCTACAAGCTTGGCCCATCTGTATTTGGGGAGTTTCTCCCATTTTTCTCTGCAGATCCTCTCAAACTCTGTCAGGTTGGATGGGGAGTGTTGCTGCACAGCTACACTCAGCAAAAAAAGAAACGTCCCCTTTTCAGGACCCTGTCTTTCAAAGATAATTCGTAAAAATCCAAATAACTTCACAGATCTTCATTGTGAAGGGTTTAAACACTGTTTCCCATGCTTGTTCAATGAACCGTAAACAATTAATGAACATGCACCTGTGGAACGGTCGTTAAGACACTAACAGCTTACAGAAGGTAGGCAATTAAGGTCACAGTTATGAAACTTAGGACACTAAGGAGGCCTTTCTACTGACTCTGAAAAACACCAAAAGAAAGATGCCCAGGGTCCCAGCTCATCTGCGTGAACGTGCCTTAGGCATGCTGCAAGGAGGCATGAGGACTGCAGATGTGGCCAGGGCAATAAATTGCAATGTCCGTACTGTGACACGCCTAAGACAGCACTACAGGGAGACAAGACGGACAGCTGATCGTCCTCGCAGTGGCAGACCACGTGTAACAACACCTGCACAGGATCGGTACATCTGAACATCACACCTGCAGGACAGGTACATTTTTGAGATGACTAATATTACTGTAGACATTGAAATACTGTAGAGTTCCATTCATTTCTATGGAGGACTGCTCCTAATGGGGTGTGCCAATATTGCTGACCGGTGGCTTCAAAGCCTCTCAATGGCTAATACATAGCATCAGCAATCCAGCGTGTATATACGTCATTGGATTACACCCGTCTGTCACCCTCGTCCACAACGCCCTAGCAAAATCCATGATGGTAATAGCGCTCACTGTTGTACCTAGTTGCCGGGTTTGAAGGCATTTCCTGACGTCCTCAGGACATGGACATTTCAAAGTCAATCTTGAGTGATCTGCCTGGTGTATGTGTGCATGTGTGCATGCACATACACTCGTGGCTTTTGAAATAGATCTGGACTCGCATTGGCAGAAGACAACCAGAGCAGAACAGAGTAGTGCAAGCAGCGATGACATCAATCACGTCGTCCAGAAACATGACAGACATTGGATGAATGTGAAATGTTAATATCTTCGGCGGTGGGAAAAAATTGGCCTCAAAGACAATTACTTGAATAGTTCAATGGATATTCTTCGCACAAAGGTGATAACCAAAGTGTCTTTTTAGGATATTTCTAATTTGACTTTTTGGGGCTCGACTTTAGCTAAACTGCAATACCGAAAGTGTCCTCTCAGCAAAGTGGAATGCTTAGACCAGAACCCTGGGGCCTTGGTGTCCCGGGGTCGTCTCCCATGTGACGCACACTGACATGTCAAAGGTCATTGATTCAAGACCTGGGAAGATGACATCTGCTAGACCAATCAGAGATGCTGTGTTTGGTGTCATTGACATTCTCTATGCGACACATCCCTACATCAAGACCCTCCTTTGTTTTCGCTCTTTTTCTCCTCTTAGGCCATCTGTCTGCTATAGCTTTTGGTTGTTAGCTTGTGGTTGTTAACTTGTGGTTGTAAGCTTGTGGTTGTTAACCTCTCTGGGCTATGTGGGACGATTTCGTCCCACCTACGTAACAGCCACTTCAATCCAGTGGCGCGATTTTTGAATCGTTAGAAATGCTATAACTTCAATTTCTCAAACATATGACTATTTCACAGCTATTTAAAGACAAGAATCTCGTTAATCTAACCCCACTGTCCGATTTCAAAAAGGCTTTACAACAAAAGCAAAACATTAGATTATGTCAGCAGAGTACCCAGCCAGAAATAATCACACAGCCATTTTTCAAGCTAGCATATCATGTCACATAAACCCAAACCATATCTAAATGCAGCACTAACCTTTGATGATCTTCATCAGATGACACACCTAGGACATTGTGTTATACAATACATGCATGTCTGTTCAATCAAGTTCATATTTATATCAAAAAACAGCTTTTTGCATTAGCATGTGACGTTCAGAAAACGCATAACCCCCGCAAACTTCCGCTGAATTTACTAACAGTTTGCTAAATTACTCACGATAAACGTTCACAAAAAGCATAACAATTATTTTAAGAATTATAGATACATTACTCCTCTATGCACTCGATATGTCCGATTTTAAAATAGCTTTTCGGATGAAGCACATTTTGCAATAATCTAAGTACATAGCCCGGCATTACAGGGCTAGCTATTTAGATACCCACCCAGGTCAGCATCCACCAAAATCACATTTCCTATAAGAAAAATGTTCTTACCTTGCTTGTTCTTCATCAGAATACACTGCCAGGACTTCTACTTCAATAACAAATGTTGGTTTGGTCCCAAATAATCCATCGTTATGTTCCAACAGCGACGTTTTGTTCGTGAGTTCTAGAATGCTTCTTCGCGGTGTCGCGCATGGCGCATTGGCGTGTCAAAAATGTCTAAATATTCCATTACCGTACTTCGAAGCATGTCAACCGCTGTTTAAAACCAATTTTTATGCCATTTATGTCATAGAGAAGTGTTAATATTCCGACCGGGAGTATGCATTGAGCCTAAACAGCCGAATAAAATTTCTCCTCAGAAGCGACTCATGCACGCGCATCATTGAAAGGTCCTCCGAGCATCCACTTACAAAAGGCGATAATATATTTCAACCTGAGGTTCCCTCGTAAACCTTCAGTTATTTCGCGGGCTCTGAGAGCCTATTGGAGCCCTGGGAATTGTCACGTTACAGCTAAGATCCTTACTTTTCAATAAAAAGAGGTAAGACGCACGACTCCTTGTCAGACAGGGTACTTCCTGCTTGAAGCCTTGTCAGGTTTTTGCCTGCCATAGGAGTTCTGTTATACTCACAGACACCATTCAAACAGTTTTAGAAAATTCAGAGTGTTTTCTATCCAAACCTGAACAATAATATGCATATTCTAGCTTCTGAGTTGGTGTAGGAGGCAGTTAAAAATGGGAACATATTTTTTCCAAAAATTCTCAATACTGCCCCCTATACCAAAGAGGTTAACTTGTGGTTGTTAGCTTGTGGTTGTTAGCTTGTGGTTGTTAACCTGTGGTTGTTAGCTTGTGGTTGTTAGCTTGTGGGGTTTAGCTTGTGGTTGAAAACGTGTGGTTGTTAGCCAAAAAGATGGTGCCAGGGTGGATGGCTGCCGGTTTATTGGCTCCTAAGCAACCTTGCTATTTTGTTAGTTTTTTTGCATTGTTTGTAACTTTTTTGTACATAATGTTGCTGCTACCATCTCTTATGACTGAAAAGAGCTTCTGGACATCAGAACAGCGATTACTCATCTCGAGTCAGACAGGAAGGATATACTCCAAACACTCGTACAGGCCCTCAGCCCCATCATTCGCTGGAGAAATAAACTGAGATTTTGCAGAAAGAGATTGGGGTGCCTTGTGAGGATCAAGCGACGTGTGGCTAATCTGCCTTTACCATCCGTACTGCTAGCTAACGTTCAATCGCTGGAAAATAAATGGGACAAACTGAAAGCCCGTATATCCTAACAACGGGACATTAACCTCTCTGGCGCATGTGGGACGAACTCGTCCCACCTACGTAACAGCCACTGAAATCCAGTGGCGCGATTTTTGAATCGTTAGAAATACTATTACTTCAATTTCTCAAACATATGACTATTTTACAGCTATTTAAAGACAAGAATCTCGTTAATCTAACCACACTGTCCGATTTCAAAAAGGCTTTACAAAGAAAGCAAAACATTAGATTATGTCAGCAGAGTGCCCAGCCAGAAAAAATCAGACACCCATTTTTCAAGCTAGCATATCATGTCACATAAACCCAAACCACAGCTAAATGCAGCACTAACCTTTTATGATCTTCATCAGATGACACACCTAGGACATTGTGTTATACAATACATGCATGTCTGTTCAATCAAGTTCATATTTATATCAAAAACCAGCTTTTTACATTAGCATGTGACGTTCAGAAAAAGCATAACCCCCGCAAACTTCCGGGGAATTTACTAACAGTTTGCTAAATTACTCACGATAAACGTTCACAAAAAGCATAACAATTATTTTAAGAATTATAGATACATTACTCCTCTATGCACTCGATATGTCCGATTTTAAAATAACTTTTCGGATGAAGCACATTTTGCAATAATCTAAGTACATAGCCCGGCATCACAGGGCTAGCTATTTAGATACCCACCCAGGTCAGCCTCCACCAAAATCACATTTCCTATAAGAAAAATGTTCTTACCTTGCTTGTTCTTCGTCAGAATACACTGCCAGGACTTCTACTTCAATAACAAATGTTGGTTTGGTCTCAAATAATCCATCGTTATATCCAAACAGCGACGTTTTGTTCGTGAGTTCTAGACACTATCAGAATGCTTCTTCACGGTGTCGCGCATGGCGCATTGGCGTGACAAAAATGTCTAAATATTCCATTACCGTACTTCGAAGCATGTCAACCGCTGTTTAAAACCAATTTTTATGCCATTTATCTCGTAGATAAGTGATAATATTCCGACCGGGAATATGCATTGAGCCTAAACAGCCGAATTAAATTTCTCCTCAGGAGCGAATCGTGCACGCGCCTCATTCAAAGGTCCTCTGAGCAGCCACTTACAAAAGGTGATAATGTGTTTCAGCCTGAGGCTCCCTCGTAAACCTTCAGGTTTTTCGCGGGTTCTGAGAGCCTATTGGAGCCCTGGGAATTGTCACGTTACAGCTAAGATCCTTACTTTTCAATAAAAAGATGCAAGACGCACGACTCCTTGTCAGACAGGGTACTTCCTGCTTGAAACCTTGTCAGGTTTTTGCCTGCCATAGGAGTTCTGTTATACTCACAGACACCATTCAAACAGTTTTAGAAAATTCAGAGTGTTTTCTATCCAAACCTGAACAATAATATGCATATTCTAGCTTCTGAGTTGGTGTAGGAGGCAGTTAAAAATGGGAACATATTTTTTCCAAAATTCTCAATACTGCCCCCTATCCCCAAAAGGTTAAAAACTGTAATATTTTATGTTTCCCCGAGTCGTGGCTGAATGATGACATTAATAACATACAGCTTGCGGGTTGTACACTCTATCGGCAGGATAGAAGAGCAGCCTCTGGTAAGACATGGGGCGGGGGCCTATGCATATTTGTAAACAATAGCTGGTGCACGATATCTAAGGAAGTCTCGAGGTTTTGCTTGCCTGAGGTAGAGTATCTCGTGATAAGCTGTAGACCACACTATCTACCTAGAGGGTTTTCATTTGTATTTTTCGTAGCTGCCTACATACCACCACAGACCGATGCTCGCACTTAAACCACACTCAATGAGCTTTATACACCCATAAGCAAACAGGAAAATGTTAATCCAGAGGGAGCGCTCCTAGTGGCCTGGGACTTTAATGCAGGGAAACTTAAATCAGTTTTACCTAATTTCTATCAGCATATTAAATGTGAAACCAGAGGGGGAAAAAAACTCTAGACCACCTTTACTCCACACACAAAGACGCGTACAAAGCTCTACCTCGCCCTCCATTTGGCAAATCTGATGAAAATTCTATCCTCCTGATTCCTGCTTACAAGCTAAAATGAAAGCAGGAAGCACCAGTGACTCAGTCTATAAAAAAGTGGTCAGATGAAGCAGATGCTAAACTAGAGGACTGTTTTGCTAGCAGACTGGAATATGTTCTGGGATTCTTCCATGGCATTGAGGAGTACACCACATCAGTCACTGGCTTTATCAATAAGTGCATCGATGATGTCATCTCCACAGTGACTGTACATACATATCCCAACCAGAAGCCATGAATTACAGGCAACATCCGCATTGAGCTAAAGGGTAGAGCTGCCGCTTTCAAGGAGAGGGACTCTAACCTGGAAGCTTATAAGAAATTCCGCTATGCCCTGCGACGAACGATCAAACAAGCAAAGTGTCAATACAGGACTAAGATCAAAACATACTACACCGGCTCCGACGCACGTCAGATGTGGCAGGGCTTGCAAACTATAACAGACTACAAAGGGAAGCACAGCTGAGAACTGCCCAGTGACACGAGCCTACCAGACGAGCTAAATTACTTCTTTGCTCGCTTCGAGGCAAGTAACACTGAAACATGCATGAGAGCATCAGCTGTTCTGGGCGACTGTGTGATCACGCTCTCCGCAACCGATGTGAGTAAGACCTTTAAACAGGTCAACATTCACAAGGCCGGAGGGCCAGACGGATTACCAGGATGTGTACTCCGAGCATGCGCTGACCAACTGGCAAGTGTCTTCACTGACATTTTCAACCTCTCCCTGTCTGAGTCTGTAATACCAACAGGTTTCAAACATGTTCATGTTTCCCTGTGCCCAAGAACACTAAGGTAACCTGCCTAAATGACTACCAACCCATAGCACTCACATCTGTAGCCATGAAATGTTTTGAAAGGCTGGTCATGGCTCACATCAACACCATTATCCCAGAAACCCTAGACCCATTCCAATTTGCATACCACCCCAACAGATCCACAGATGATGCAATCTCTATTGCACTCCACACTGCCCTTTCACACCTGGACAAAAGGAACACCTATTTGAGAATGCTATTCATTGACTACAGCTCAGCGTTCAACACCATTCTGCCACGATGATCCTCAACATGAGGACCACTCATAAGGGTCAGTCCCCTCCTGTACACCCTGTTCAGTCATGACTGCACGGCCAGGCACGACAACACCATCATTAAGTTTGCCGATGACACAACAGTGGTAGGCCTGATCACCGACAACGATAAAACAGCCTTTTTATTTCTTTTATTTCACCTTTATTTAACCAGGTAGGCTAGCTGAGAACAAGTTCTCATTTACAACTGCGACACAAACGACAACACAGAGTTACACATGGAATAAACAAGCGTACAGTCAATAACACAATAGAAAAAATAAAGTCTATATACAGTGTGTGCAAATTGCGTGAGGAGGTAAGGCAATAAATAGGCCATAGTAGCAAGTAATTACAATTTAGCAAATTAACACTGGAGTGATAGATGTGCAGATGATGATGTGCAAGTAGAAATTCTGGTGTGCAAAAGAGCACAAAAGTAAATAAAAACAATATAGGGATGAGGTAGGTAGATTGGATGGGCTATTTACAGATGGGCTATGTACAGGTGCAGTGATCTGTGAGCTTCTCGGATAGCTGGTGCTTAAAGCTAGTGAGGGAGATGTGAGTCTCCAGCTTCAGTGATTTTTGCAGTTCGTTCCTATCATTGGCAGCGGAGAACTGGAAGGAAAGGCGGCCGATGAAGAAATGGGGGTAACCAGTGAAATATACCTGCTGGAGCGCGTGCTATGGGTGGGTGCTGCTATGGTGACCAGTGAGCTGAGATAAGGCGGGGCTTTACATAGCAAAGACTTATAGATAACCTGGAGCCAGTGGGTTTGGCGACGAATATGAAGCGAGGGCCAGCCAACGAGAGCATACAGGTCGCAGTGTTGGGTAGTATATGGGGCATTGGTGACAAAACGGATGGCACTGTGATAAACTGCATCCAATTTGCTGAGTAGAGTGTTGGAGGCTATTTTGTAAATGACATTGCCGAAGTCAAGGATCGGTAGGATAGTCAGTTTTACGAGGGTATGTTTGGCAGCATGAGTGAAGGATGCTTTGTTGCAAAATAGGAAGCCGATTCTAGATTTAATTTTGGATTGGAGATGCTTAATGTGAGTCTGGAAGGAGAGTTTACAGTCTAACCAGACTCCTAGGTATTTGTAGTTGTCTACATATTCTAGGTCACAACCGTCCAGAGTAGTGATGCTAGTCGGGTGGGAGGGTGTGGGCAGCGATCAGTTGAAGAGCATGCATTTAGTTTTACTTGCATTTAAGAGCAGTTGGAGGCCATGGAAGGAGAGTCGTATGGCATTGAAGCTCGTCTGGAGGTTAGTTAAAACCTGTTGAGGACAGACATTCCGCTAGCGGAACGCCTAGCCAATATCCAATTCAACAGCGTGGCGCGAAATACAAAAACCTCAAAAATCCAATAATTTCAATTTCTCAAACATACGACTTTTTTACACCATTTTAAAGATACACTTCTCCTTAACCTCTCTAGGGTAGGTGGCACCAAATCGTCCCACCTACGTAACAGCCAGTGGAATCCTGTGGCGCGTTATTCAAATACCTTAGAAATGCTATTACTTCAATTTCTCAAACATATGACTATTTTACAGCATTTTAAAGACAAGACTCTCATTAATCTAACCACATTGTCCGATTTCAAAAAGGCTTTACAGCGAATGCAAAACATTAGATTATGTTAGGAGTGTACATAGACCAAAATAACCACACAGCCATTTTCCAAGCAAGCATATATGTCAATAAAACCCAAAACAGCTAAATGAAGCACTAACCTTTGATGATCTTCATCAGATGACACTCCTAGGACATTATGTTATACAATACATGTATGTTTTGTTCAATCAAGTTCATATTTATATCCAAAAACAGCTTTTTACATTGGCGCGTGTTGTTCAGAAAATGTATTCCCACCAAAACCTTCCGGTGAATTTACAGAAATTCTCATGATAAACGTTGACAAAATACATAACAATTATTTTAAGAATTATAGATACAGAACTCCTTTATGCAACCGCTGTGTCAGATTTAAAATAGCTTTATGGAGAAAGCACATTTTTCAATATTCTGAGTACATAGCTCGCCATCACGGCAAGCTATTCAGACACTCGCCAAGTTCGGGGCTCACTAAACTCAGAATTAGTATTAGAAATATTGTATTACCTTTGCTGATCTTCGTCAGAATGCACTCCCAGGACTGCTACTTCCACAAGAAATGTTGTTTTTGTTCAAAATAATCCATCATTATGTCCAAATACCTCCGTGTTGTTCGTGCGTTCAGGTCACTATCCAAAGGGTAACGCGCGAGCGCAATTCGAGACACAAAAAGTCAAAATGTTCCATTACCGCACTTAGAAGCATGTCAAACGCTGTTTAAAATCAATTTTTATGGTATTTTTAACATAAAATTGCAATAATATTCCAACCGGACAATAGTGTATTCATTCAAGGAGAAAAAGAAAAAACAGCGTGCTCGCGGGAATGCGCATTTTCAATCCCTTTGTTGCCAGGCAGACCACTCAGTAACTGAGCTCCTATACTCTGCCCAGTGACAGGAGAAGGCTCAAACCACTTTCTGAAGGCTTTAGGCAGCCAATGGAAGCCATAGAAAGTGCAACGTAACAGCACAGATACTGTAGTTTCGAAAGGGACTAGAAAGAAGAACTACAATTCTCAGATCCTACACTTCCTGGTTGACTTTTTCTCAGGTTTTTGCCTGCCATATGAGTTCTGTTATACTCACAGACACCATTCAAACAGTTTTAGAAACTTCAGAGTGTATCCACATTTACTAATAATATGCATATTCACATTTCTGGGCAAGAGTAGTAACCAGTTTAAATCGGGTACGTTTTTTCATCCGTAATTGAAAATACTGCCCCCTATCAATATAAGGTTTTAACACAGTGTCCAAAGAAGGGCCAGAAGTATACAGAATGGTGTCGTCTGCATAGAGGTGGATCAGAGAATCACCAGCCGCAAGAGCGACATCATTGATGTATATAGAGAAGTGAGTCGGCCCGAGCATTGAGCCCTGTGGCACCCCCATAGAGACTGCCAGAGGTCCAGACAACAGGCCCTCCGATTTGACACACTGAACTCTGTCTGATAAGTATTTGGTGAACCAGGCTAGGCAGTCATTTGAGAAACCAAGGCTGTTGAGTCAGCCGATAAGGTCGATGAATAGAGCTGCACAGTATTGTGTCTTATCGATGGCGGTTATGATATCGTTTAGGACCTTGAGCGTAGCTGAGGTGCACCCATGACCAGTTCGGAAACCAGGTTGCATAGCGGAGGAGGTACAGTGTGATTCGAAATAGCCTATAGGGAGGAGGTCAGAGACCTGAACGTGTGGTGCAAGGACAACTTCTCGCTCAACGTGATCAAGACAAAGGAGATGGTTGTTGACTACAGGAAAAGGAGGACCAAGCACTCCCCCATTCTCATCGACGGGGCTGTATTGGAGCAGCTTGAGAGCTTCAAGTTCCTTGGTGTCCACATCACCAACAAACTAACATGGTCTAAGCATGCCAAGACAGTTGTGAAGAGGGCACGACAAAACCTATTCCCCCTCAGGAGACTGAAAATATTTGGCATGGGTCCTCAGATCCTCAAAAGGTTTTACAGCTGCACCACCGAGAGCATCCTGACTGGTTGCATGACTGCCTGGTATGGCAACTGCTCGGCCTCCGACCGCAAGGCACTACAGAGGGTAGTGCGTTTGGCCCTGTACATCACCGGGGCCAAAGCTTCCTGCCATCCGGGACCTCTATACCAGGCGGTGTCAGAGGAAGGCCCTACAAATTGTCAAAGACTCCAGCCACCCTAGTCATGGAAGGTTCTCTCTGTTACCGCACGGCAAGCGGTACCGGTGCGCCAAGTCTAGGTCCAAGAGGCTTCTAAACAGCTTCTAATCAAATGGCTACCCAGACTATTTGCAATGCCCCCCCTACACTGCTTCTCTTTGTTATTATCTATGCATAGTCGCATTAATAACTCTACCTACATGTACATATTACCTCAATTACCTCAACAACGGTGTATATAGCCTCGCTACTGTTATTTACTGCTGCTCTTTAATTAATTTAATGAGTCATTCTTATCTCTTACTTTTTTAAGGTATTTTCTTAAAACTGTGTTGTTGGTTAAGGGCTTGTAAGTAAGCATTTCACTGTATACCTGTTGTATTCGCCGCATGTGACTGTCACAAAATCCTTCATGCTGTTGAAAGGAGGACCAAGGTGCAGCGGAAATATGGATACTCATATTTTAATTTCAAAAGAAGGAGTAAAGTATCCACTGAAAAAACAATAAACACAACAGGGACAGTCTTACAGGCATACAAAAACGCAGTGCAAGAACAACCACCCACAACCCCAAAGAAAAACACACACACCTATATAGGACTTCCAATCAAAGGCAACTCAACACACCTGCCTTCAAGTCCCAATCAACAACACAAACATTCCCAACACAAACATGCCACGTCCTGACCCCAAAACTAAAACACTAGCTCCATCTGCTGGTCAGGACGTGACAGTACCCCCCCTCAAGGTGCAGACCCCGGAATGCACCTACCAACAGAAAAACACCAACAAAAAAAACAAAAACAATAACCCCTAAACAATAAGGGAGGGAAGGGAGGGTGGCTGCCATCACCGACGGCACTGTGCTACACCCTCCCTCCCCAACCCACCTATCCTGGAGGTGGCTCAGGTGCAGGCCGTGGACCTCGCTCCACCTTCGGCGTCTCCCACTTTGATGGCGCCGATAGCTGCGCCGGGCAGACGGGCCACTCGGACTGACCCTCGCAGACGGACCACTCGGGCTGGACCGGAGGACAGGAGGGCCCCTCGGGCTGGGCCGGGGGACAGGAGGGCCCCTCGGGCTGGGCCGGGGGACAGGAGGGCCCCTCGGGTTGGGCCGGAGGGCAGGAGGGCCACTCGGGCTGGGCCGGAGGGCAGGAGGGCCACTCGGGCTGGGCCGGAGGGCAGGAGGGCCACTCGGGCTGGGCCGGAGGGCAGGAGGGCCACTCGGGCTGGACCGGAGGGCAGGAGGGCCACTCGGGCTGGGCCGGAGGGCAGGAGGGCCACTCGGGCTGGACCGGAGGGCAGGGGGGCCACTCGGGCTGGGCCGGAGGGCAGGAGGGCCACTCGGGCTGGACCGGAGGGCAGGAGGGCCACTCAGGCTGGGCAGGAGGGCCACTCGGGCTGGGCCGGAGGGCAGGAGGGCCACTCGGGCTGGGCTGGAGGGCAGGAGGGCCACTCGGGCTGGGCCGGAGGACAGGAGGACCACTCGGGCTGGGCCGGAGGACAGGAGGACCACTCTGGCAGATCCTGACAGGCCGGGCACCCTGGCAGATCAGGGCAGGCGGGCACCTCTGGCAGAACCGGGCAGTCTGGCCACTCTGGCAGAACCGGGCAGTCTGGCCACTCTGGCAGAACCGGGCAGTCTGGCCACTCTGGCAGAACCGGGCAGTCTGGCCACTCTGGCAGAATCGGGCAGTCTGGCCACTCTGGCAGAACCGGGCAGTCTGGCCACTCTGGCAGAACCCGGCGGTCTGGCCACTCTGGCAGAACCGGGCAGTCTGGCCACTCTGGCAGAACTGGGCAGTCTGGCCACTCTGGCAGAACCGGGCAGTCTGGCCACTCTGGCAGAACCGGGCAGTCTGGCCACTCTGGCACAACCGGGCAGTCTGGCCACACTGGCAGCCTCTGACTAGCGGGCGGCTCTGGCGGCTCCTGACTAGCGGGCGGCTCTGGCGACTCCTGACTGGCGGGCGGCTCTGGCGACTGTTGACTGGCGGGCAGCTCTGGCGACTGTTGACTGGCGGCAGCTCTGGCGACTGTTGACTGGCGGGCAGCTCTGGCGACTGTTGACTGGCGGGCAGCTCTGGCGACTGTTGACTGGCGGGCAGCTCTGGCGACTGTTGACTGGCGGGCAGCTCTGGTGACTGTTGACTGGCGGGCAGCTCTGGTGACTGTTGATTGGCGAGGTTGGGCTGACGCACTAGCCTCCTGATGCGTGGGGCTGGTACTCCTGTGCGTAGGCGAGATGGTGCGTACCTCAGCGTAACATGGCGCCCTCCACCTCATACGCACCTCCCTGTAGTCACAGGTAGCTGGCTTACGGCTCTTCCCTGGCCAAGCTACCCGTGTGCCCCCCCCAAAAAAAAATCTTGGGGCTGCCTCTCGGGTTCCCTTAGCTCCCTCTCCTCATAGAATCGCCTCTCCGCTCTCGCCGCTTCAATCTCCCACTGCGGGAGGCGATAATCCCCAGCCTGAGTCCATGGTCCCTCTCCGTCCAGGATTTGCTCCCACGTCCATTGGTCCATCACATTGAACTCCTGTGTCTCCTTCCTCTTCCGCTGCTTGGTCCTTTTGTGGTGGGTGGTTCTGTCACAAAATCCTTCGTGCTGTTGAAAGGAGGACCAAGGCGCAGCGGAAATATGGATACTCATATTTTAATTTCAAAAGAAGGAGTAAAGTATCCACTGAAAAAACAATAAACACAACAGGGACAGTCTTACAGGCATACAAAAACGCAGTGCAAGAACAACCACCCACAACCCCAAAGAAAAACACGCACACCTATATAGGACTTCCAATCAAAGGCAACTCAACACACCTGCCTTCAATTGGAAGTCCCAATCAACAACACAAACATTCCCAACACAAACATGCCACGTCCTGACCCCAAAACTAAAACACTAGCTCCATCTGCTGGTCAGGACGTGACAGTGACTTGATTTGTGGTTGTTAATTTGTGGTTGTTAGCTTGTGGTTGTTAGCTTGTGGTTGTTAACTTGTGATTGTTAACTTGTGGTTGTTAACTTGTGGTTGTTAGCTTGTGGTTGTTAGCTTGTGGTTGTTAACTTGTGGTTGTTAACAAGACCCTGCTAGGTAAAGTCCCCCTTATCTCCGCTCACTGGTCACCATAGCAGCACCCACCTGTAGCACGCGGTCCAGCAGGTATATCTCTCTGGTCACCCCCAAAGCCAAATCCTCCTTTGGCCGTCTCTCCTTTCAGTTCTCTGCTGCCAATGACTGGAACGAACTACAAAAATCTCTGAAACTGGAAACACTTATCTCCCTCACTAGCTTTAAGCACCAGCTGTCAGAGCAGCTCACAGATCACTGCACCTGTACATAGCCCATCTATAATTTAGCCCAAACAACTACCTCTTCCCCTACTGTATTTATTTATTTTATTTATTTTGCTCCTTTGCACCCCATTATTTCTATTTCTACTTTGCACTTTCTTCTACTACAAATCTACCATTCCAGTGTTTTACTTGCTATATTGTATTTACTTTGCCACCATGGCCATTTTTTGCCTTTACCTCCCTTATCTCACCTCATTTGCTCACATTGTATATATACATATTTTTCTACTGTATTATTGACTGTATGTTTGTTTTACTCTATGTGTAACTCTGTGTTGTTGTATGTTGTCGAACTGCTTTGCTTTATCTTGGCCAGGTCGCAATTGTAAATGAGAACTTGTTCTCAACTTGCCTACCTGGTTAAATAAAGGTGAAATAAATAAATAAAAAACTTGTGGTTGTTAGCTTGTGGTTGTTAACTTGTGGTTGTTAGCTTGTGGTTGTTAACTTGTGGTTGTTAGCTTGTGGTTGTTAACTTGTGGTTGTTAGCTTGTGGTTGTTAGCTTGTAGTTGTTAACTTGTGATTGTTAACTTGTGGTTGTTAACTTGTGGTTGTTAGCTTGTGGTTGTTAGCTTGTGGTTGTTAACTTGTGGTTGTTAGCTTGTTGTTGTTAGCTTGAGGTTGTTAACTTGTGGTTGTTAACTTGTGGTTGTTAGCTTCTGGTTGTTAGCTTGTGGTTGTTAGCTTGTGGTTGTTAACTTGTGGTTGTTAACAAGACCCTGCTAGGTAAAGTCCCCCCTTATCTCCGCTCACTGGTCACCATAGCAGCTCCCACCTGTAGCACGCGGTCCAGCAGGTATATCTCTCTGGTCACCCCCAAAGCCAAATCCTCCTTTGGCCGTCTCTCCTTTCAGTTCTCTGCTGCCAATGACTGGAACGAACTACAAAAATCTCTGAAACTGGAAACACTTATCTCCCTCACTAGCTTTAAGCACCAGCTGTCAGAGCAGCTCACAGATCACTGCACCTTTACATAGCCCATCTATAATTTAGCCCAAACAACTACCTCTTCCCCTACTGTATTTATTTATTTTATTTATTTTGCTCCTTTGCACCCCATTATTTCTATTTCTACTTTGCACTTTCTTCTACTACAAATCTACCATTCCAGTGTTTTACTTGCTATATTGTATTTACTTTGCCACCATGGCCATTTTTTGCCTTTACCTCCCTTATCTCACCTCATTTGCTCACATTGTATATATACATATTTTTCTACTGTATTATTGACTGTATGTTTGTTTTACTCCATGTGTAACTCTGTGTTGTTGTATGTTGTCGAACTGCTTTGCTTTATCTTGGCCAGGTCGCAATTGTAAATGAGAACTTGTTCTCAACTTGCCTACCTGATTAAATAAAGGTGAAATAAATAAATAAATAAAAAACTTGTGGTTGTTAGCTTGTGGTTGTTAACTTGTGGTTGTTAGCTTGTGGTTGTTAACTTGTGGTTGTTAGCTTGTGGTTGTTAACTTGTGGTTGTTAGCTTGTGGTTGTTAACTTGTGGTTGTTAGCTTGTGGTTGTTAACTTGTGGTTGTTAGCTTGTGGTTGTTAGCTTGTGGTTGTTAGCTTGTGGTTGTTAACTTGTGGTTGTTAGCTTGTGGTTGTTAGCTTGTAGTTGTTAACTTGTGATTGTTAACTTGTGGTTGTTAACTTGTGGTTGTTAGCTTGTGGTTGTTAGCTTGTGGTTGTTAACTTGTGGTTGTTAGCTTGTTGTTGTTAGCTTGAGGTTGTTAACTTGTGGTTGTTAACTTGTGGTTGTTAGCTTCTGGTTGTTAGCTTGTGGTTGTTAGCTTGTGGTTGTTAACTTGTGGTTGTTAACAAGACCCTGCTAGGTAAAGTCCCCCCTTATCTCCGCTCACTGGTCACCATAGCAGCTCCCACCTGTAGCACGCGGTCCAGCAGGTATATCTCTCTGGTCACCCCCAAAGCCAAATCCTCCTTTGGCCATCTCTCCTTTCAGTTCTCTGCTGCCAATGACTGGAACGAACTACAAAAATCTCTGAAACTGGAAACACTTATCTCCCTCACTAGCTTTAAGCACCAGCTGTCAGAGCAGCTCACAGATCACTGCACCTGTACATAGCCCATCTATAATTTAGCCCAAACAACTACCTCTTCCCCTACTGTATTTATTTATTTTATTTATTTTGCTCCTTTGCACCCCATTATTTCTATTTCTACTTTGCACTTTCTTCTACTACAAATCTACCATTCCAGTGTTTTACTTGCTATATTGTATTTACTTTGCCACCATGGCCATTTTTTGCCTTTACCTCCCTTATCTCACCTCATTTGCTCACATTGTATATATACATATTTTTCTACTGTATTATTGACTGCATGTTTGTTTTACTCCATGTGTAACTCTGTGTTGTTGTATGTTGTCGAACTGCTTTGCTTTATCTTGGCCAGGTCGCAATTGTAAATGAGAACTTGTTCTCAACTTGCCTACCTGATTAAATAAAGGTGAAATAAATAAATAAATAAAAAACTTGTGGTTGTTAGCTTGTGGTTGTTAACTTGTGGTTGTTAGCTTGTGGTTGTTAACTTGTGGTTGTTAGCTTGTGGTTGTTAACTTGTGGTTGTTAGCTTGTGGTTGTTAGATTGTGGTTGTTAGCTTGTGGTTGTCTAATAAAACATGGCTCCAATGCTGAACACAGAAACAAACAGTCAGGTACTGGAGCTGGCTTAGATCTGAGTAGGGGTTATTTCTGGTTGTAATATACAGCACATCTGGGCTGTGGGGTCCATCTGTGTGTTTTATAAGGCTTGGAAAACATTTTACAAAACAGAGAGAGAGACAGAGAGCAGGAGCCGAAGGAGAAGAGAGAGATGGGGATAGAGAGAGAAAGGAAAGTGAAACGAAAGGGAAAGAGGAAGAGAGTTAGATGGAGAGATAGAAGGATATAAGAAACGTAGGAAAGAGGAGAGAGAGGAAAAGGATGAGAGAAATATGGTGGCGTGGGAGAGAGAGAGAGAGAGAGAGAGAGAGAGAGAGAGAGAGAGAGAGAGAGAACGAACAACAGTCTGGTATGGGAAGTCGTCAGAGTTTCCTTGAACAGCTTTCCGGTTTTACTCAGAAATCAGGCTTATTATGTCTACCCTGAGTGAAAATATAGATGGTAAATGATATGGTTTCTCTCTTTAGATCGAGAGAGTGTGTGTGAGCATGTGAGCGTGTGAGTGTGTCAGTGTGTGTATGCCACAGCTGTAATAATAGAACGCCCCACTGCCCCGCCTCCTTGTCCACAGACCATGGCCACTTTTCTGCCCCCTTCAGTCTCTTACGCCCCTTCTTACCCTCTTTAAGGAGGGTTAAGTCTTTCAGCCCCTCCTCACTTCCCATCCTATCACAGTATTATTGGCCCTGTTCTGTTAGAAGATTGTTTGTGTAGTATGTGTATGTTCAGAGACAGCATCTTAGATGTGAGGCATTTGAGGATTCTTGTGGTTTTTTGGGTGTTTTGTAGTGGTCTGACTGTCAAGGGTGAGGGTGTGTGCGTGGGCATGTGTTTGCGTGCATGTGTGTGTGTGTGTGTGTGTGTGTGTGTGTGTGTGTGTGTGTGTGTGTGTGTGTGTGTGTGTGTGTGTGTGTGTGTGTGTGTGTGTGTGTGTGTGTGTGCGTGCGTGTGTGCGTGTGTTTGCAGGCATTGTGTGCAACAGACTGTTGTGGTTGGGGTTATTGTGCCTGTCAAAGGTTTTGATCAAAGTTAAACAGTCTTTCTCTCTAGTTACGATAGAACCTGTATTTACGTTACTCTCTCTCTCTCCCTCAGGTGCGTTCATGGGCTCGTTTCTGGCCAGCAGTTTGGGCTCTCCCCCGTCTCACCCTGCCTCCCCTTCCTCCCCCTCCTACAGGGGAGGACCTCACTCCAGTGCCTCCCCCATCTGGTTCCCCCACTCACATGAAGGTAAGACACACACTCTCACACACACGCATGCGTGTGTTTCGGGAGCCCCTATACCCACATTGCACCCCTCTCTCAGACCAGGGCCCCTCTGGGCAAACCGATCTACAACGGTCCCCTTCCTGCTACACACACACACACACACACACACACACACACACACACACACACACACACACACACACACACACACAGGCAAGCATGAACTCCGCTGGTTAAGGTTAGGCATGAACTCCGAATGGTTAAGGTTAGGCATGAACTCTGAATGGTTAAGGTTAGGCATGAACTCTGAATGATTAAGGTAAGGGTTAAGGTTTGGAATAGGCTTAAAACTAAAATTTTAAAAACAACTTTCTATTACTGGATTAAAACGTTTGGAATCAGAGGCAGGAATTGCAAAAATTTCGAACAACTTGTTTTTGCTTTGTCATTATGGGGTTTTGTGTGTAGATTAACGAGGGGAAAAATCTATTTAATACATTTTAGAATAAGGCTGTAACGTAACAAAATGTGGAAAAAGTCAAGGGGTCTGAATACTTTCCGAATGCACCGCATTTAAACAGTAGATACCAAACATTCTATGTATCTGTTTATGCATGTTAGTGTAGGTGGTTATAAACAGTGGATACCAAACATTCTATGTATCTGTTTATGCATGTTAGTGTAGGTGGTTATAAACAGTGGATACCAAACATTCTATGTATCTGTTTATGCATGTTAGTGTAGGTGGTTATAAACAGTGGATACCAAACATTCTATGTATCTGTTTATGCATGTTAGTGTAGGTGGTTATAAACAGTGGATACCAAACATTCTATGTATCTGTTTATGCATGTTAGTGTAGGTGGTTATAAACAGTGGATACCAAACATTCTATGTATCTGTTTATGCATGTTAGTGTAGGTAGTTACAAACAGTAGATACCAAACAGTCTATGTATTTCTTTAAGCATGTTAGTGTAGGTGGTTATAAACAGTAGATACCAAACATTCTATCAGTAAACGCAACATAACAGCCGGACAAAGAAAAATGCGAGTTGCTAATGTTCGCTAATGTTTTCTTGTTTTTTCCCTGTTTCTTTTTGTAAAACTGCCTGGAGCTTATTTGGATTCAATTGAATTCATCGAAAGAAGGAGGGTTTAAGTGTGAGCGCCAGACAGCAAGAGTGGGAGAAATTTAGAAAGAGAGGGAGGAGAAAAAGAGAGCTGGAGAGAGAGAGAGAGAGAGAGAGAGAGAGAGAGGAAGAACAGATGAGCAGATGAGCTCCACCATCTTTCAGCATGTTTTTACAAAAATATAGATTTTTCGGCAAGGACATATACAGGATACTACCCTCCACAACATAACCTTCACTCCAAATAAAAACTCCAAACCTACAACCTGATTTTGTATAAAATGATCTGGAAGGATTCCTACTAACAAAGATTATTTTCTCCAAGCTATATTGAAAATGCTCTGGCAAACAATCAACAGAAACCTGAAAACACCATCCAACCTGGAATTGAGTGAGTCATGTTCAGTCTGAAGCTACTTTTAAAGCCAAGAAGAGAAAAACATTACAATAATATATTTAACTTGATAAGGATTGAATGCTAAGTTAAGGCTACCAAGTTTGCTATGACAGAACAGATCTGACTGCAACTTCAATTAGCACTGAGGTTTGAAGTGAAATACGTCAAAGCCCTTGACCCTAACAATGGCAGGAGAGAGGCCTTTGAACCACCCTCCCGCTGTTCAAAGGACATTATAATACATTACCCTCTGGATGTAATAAATAAGAAGGCCCGAAAAGAGTACACAAAGAAGCTCCTTATGGAAAATCAAGACACACTTTTTGCTATTATAAAAAATTGGAAAATAAGAAACTTTATCTTTCATCCCCTGGTATGGCACAGTGCTATATTAACATACTAGCGATGGGTGGAAACTCAGGATACTAGACAACGAGGACTCTTGAGTTAGCCAATATCAACCTATACAAGTCTGGAACAGTAATGGTACAGGGCAACCCCAAACAGTTTCAGCTGGACTTTCACATAATCAAAGAGATAGCTCAGCAGGAGAAGCTCTTTCTTGAGAAAGATACTCCCACCCCGAGCATGTCAGACCTCTTCATTGTACAACCCCACAGACGAGCAACCTCAGGCGGAAAGTCAACCTCCCAGCACAGAGTACTACTTCCTCATTGAAATGAAGGATAGATTCACCCAGCTGGAGGTAAGGCAGGTGGAGCTGGAACAGCAGGTGAACACACTCCAGTCAGAACAAAAAATAGTCCAGCTCAACAACACCCCAGTCTACTCGGTGACACCCAGAGAACATTAGTGTCGTAGCTCTAATTGTGGGAATCTGAAACAACTGTAAATTGACCCACATTTATTGTCAACCTATGCGTATTGAACACTATTCCAGAGGAAAAACAATACTGGATGTTTTGGAGTCTGGTAACTCTGAGGAGGATGTTGGGAAAAATATCTTGGCTATTGAGTAGACTGATACCCCATTTCATTGATCCCCAATCCTTAGGTAAAGCTGTACAGTGCAATATGAATGTCAATACACACAATAGGCTGACTGGGGAGGTGATTTCACACAGTCGCAGTCCCGCGATAAGAACTACAATGCTAATATTTGCTTAAACTCTTCACAATTGTGTTCTGTGGATGTCACCGAGTAGACTGATACCCCATTTCATTGCTTCACATTCCAACCTTGTTTAACATTATCTAGTCTAAATATGGCATGATTCCACCAATTGTAACCTTCTGCATCACTTTCAAAGAGGTACTTTTATTTTGAAGGCAAACTGCAAATTCCACTATTGTGCCTAATCCTTATTGTGGCTAGCTTCACAACACATAACCCGGTCCGTTTGAGCCTCATGAAGCAAGCTGGCTGCTTATAGCGTTAGCTTTGGGCACAGGGTTTAGTAGTTAGCTAGCTATTTCTTTTCATGAACTGAAGTTCAATTTCAATAGGCGAACAACAAGTGGCTGCCTAGCTAATACTTACTCAAGGATTCCTAAATCATTGCTAAGAATAATGAAAATGACTGCAGTTTCTACTGGTCATTGTTTTCAGGCTGGTTGTATTGGTGATAGCTAGGTACCAAGCTAAAGCTAGCTAGCTACCCCAGAAGTTGCGGTCCAACACAACATTCTACAATTAAACTGTGTTATTTGACGTGTCAAATTAAAAGCTTATTTAACGTGTCAAATAGTGTTATTTGACGTGTATCTTTTTTGACATGCAAAGACCCAAATGGCTTTCCATAATAGAGAACCCATTCCGAGAGGACCTACATCCAGACGACAGCACCACCACCAGCCACATCCACACCCCCACCCCAACCAATCAACACCCCCCCAAGTCAACCATGCCCACACGCCATTTAGGCCCCCTAAGCTCAGACCTATGCACCTCCTGCCCACCCCATGCCCCCCACTCCCGCAAAGAGGGCCTCAACATGGAAGTCACACATACACCCTGGCCGGGAGCAGGCAAACAGACCCAACCCCCACTCTTACACTAGCCCAAGCCAATGGCATGTACCAGATGCTTAGCAGGCTCTGCTCACAGTTACTGGTCTGAAGCCAAACCACATGATTAACAACATTGGACACTTTATTGGAAACAAAACCTTCACTATCTCATCCTGGAATATCCAAGGCCTGAGGTTATCTGTATTTGGCCTGAAGACCAGGAACCTGGACTTCACCAAAGAAATCAGAAATACAGACATGTCATCCTACAAGAAATTCAAAAGGAAATGATCTCAACAGAGAAAAAGGTCCTCCTGTGTGCTACCTATATCCCCTCACTAGAATCCCCATACTTGGGAAAATTGGAAAGAACTAAACAAACAACAACACAAAGAGTTATCTATCCAAAATGGAGATGTATGCATAAACCACTTCTCCAATCTTTTTGTCCCTATAACAAAAAACAAACAGCAGAAACATAAACATGATCAAGTTCAAATCTTAGAATCAGCAATGAAAGACTACAAGAACACACTGGATTCTCCAATTACATTGAATGAACTACAGGACAAAATACAAACCCTCCAAAAAGGCCTGTGGTGTTGATGGAATCCTCAATGAAATGATAAAATATACAGACCACAAATTCTAATTGGCTATACTTAAAATATTTAACATCATCCTTAGCTCTGGCATCTTCCCCAATACTTGGAACCAAAGACTGATCACCCCAAGCCACAAAAGTGGAGACAAATGTGGCCCCAAAATCTACTGTGGGATATGCGTCAACAGCAAACTTAGGAAAATCCTCTGCATTAACATTAACAGCAGACTTGTACATTTCCTCAGTGAAAACAATGTACTGAGCAAATGTCAAATTGGCATTTTACCAAATTACCGTACAACAGACTACGTATTCACCCTGCACACCCCAATTGACAAACACAAAAAAACTAAACAAAGGCAATGTCTTCTCATGCCTTGTTGACTTCAAAAAAACTTTTGACTCAATTTGGCATGAGGGTCTGCTTTAGAAATTGATGGAAAGTGGCGTTGGGTGAAACATATACGACATTACAAAATCCATGTACACAAACAGGTTAATATTGGCAAAAACACACACATTTCTTTCCACAGGGCCGTGGGGTGAGACAGGGATGCCCCTTAAACCCCACCCTCTTCAACATATATATCAACAAATTGGCGAAGGCACTAGAACAGTCTGCAGCACCCGGCCTCACCCTACTGGATTCTGAAGTCAAATGTCTACTGTATGACTATGATCTGGTGCTTCTGTCCCCAACCAAGGAGGGCCTACAGCAGCACCTAGATCATCTGATCAGATTCTGTCAGACCTGGTTCCTGACAGTTAATCTCAGTAAGACAAAAATGATGGTGTTCCAAAAAAAGGTCCAGTTGCCAGGACCACAAATACAAATTAACTCTAAACACTGTTGCCCTAGAGCATACAAAAAACTACTCGTACCTCGGCATAAACATCAGCGCCACAGGTAACTTCCACAAAGCTGTGAACGATCTGAGAGACAAGGCACGTAGGCCTTCTATGCCATCTAAAGGAACATAAAATTTGACATACCAATTAGTTTCTGGCTAAAAATAATTGCATCAGTTATAGAACCCATTGCCCTTTATGGTTGTGAGGTCTTGGGTCCGCTCACCAATCAAGTATTCACAAAATGGGACAAACACCAAATTGATGCAGAATTCTGCAAAAAATATCCTTAGTGTACAACGTAAAACACCAAATAATCCATGCAGAGAAGAATTAGACCGATACCCGCTAATGATCAAAATCCAGAAAAGAGCAGTTAAATTTTACAACCACCTAAAAGGAAGCGATTCTCAAACCTTCCATAACAAGCCCTCGCCTACAGAGAGATGAACCTGGAGAAGAGTTCCCTAAGCAAGCTTGTTTGGACCTAAACAGAGAGTACACAGTGGCAGAATACCTGACCACTGTGACTCACCCAAACTTTAGGAAAGCTTTGACTATGTACAGACTCAGTGAGCATAGCCTTGCTATTGAGAAAGGTCGTCATAGGCAGACATGGCTCTCAAGAGAATAAAGGCTACGTGCACACTGCCCACAAAATGATGTGGAAACTGAGCTGCACTTCCTAACCTCTTGCCAAATGTATGACCATATTAGATACACATTTCCTTCAGATTGCACAGATCCATAAATAATTCTAAAACAAACCAAATTTTGATAAACTCCCATATCTATTGGGTGAAATACCATAGAGTGCAATCACAGCAGCAAAATATGTGATATGTTGCCACAAGAACAATTTGCACATAATATGACATTTGAAACATCATTATTCTTTTGCAACTTATGTGAGTGTAATATTTACTGTTAATTGTTATTGTTTATTTTACTTTAGTTTATTTTCTACTTCACTTGCTTTGGCAATGTTAGCATATGTTTCCCATGCCAATAAAGTCTGTCAATTGAATTGAATTGAGAGAGAGAGACCATCGAAACAGAGAGACAGCGACAGAGAGAGGGAGGGAGGGAGGGAGGGAGGGAGGGAGGGAGGGAGGGGAGAAAAAGAAAGAGGGAGAGAGAGCAGAAAGAGCGAGAGAGAGGAGAGAGAGGAGATAGAGAGAGATAGAGTGAGAGAGGAGAGAGAGAAACAGAGGAGAAAAAGAGAGAGAGGAGAGAGCAGAGAGAGAGAGGGGGGAGTAAAAGAGAGCAATTTAATCTCTGTGTGGCTCACCTTTGAAGTATGTGTGTGTGTGTGTGTGTGTGTGTGTACAAGTGCACGCACTCATACATACACGCTCGCACGCACACACACACACACACACACACACACACACACACACACACACACACACACACACACTACAAATGATTGTTTTGAAGAATCCAAGCCAGGGAGCCCCAGTAGGCAGACTGCCAGCTGGCCTCAGTCCAGAGAGTGGAGCACAGCTAGCACAGAGAGGAGAGCTTGGACACTACACTACATACACACACACTAAAACACCATGCTCGCTCACACACACTCTCAGTCAAACACCTGTCCTTGTCCCCACAGATTCTAGTTTTTATTGACAGAGTTCTCAAACTGTTCTGGCAGGTACCATGTCTCCATTTCTCTCCCTCTCTCTTCCTCCCATCTCTCATTCTCCCCCTCTCTCTCTTCCCCCCATCTTTCATTCTCCCCCCTCTCTCTCCTCCATCTCTCATTCTCCCCCTCTCTCTCTTCCCCCATCTTTCATTCTCCCCCCTCTCTCTCCTCCATCTCTCATTCTCACCCTCTTTCTCTTACCCCATCTTTCATTCTCCCCCCTCTCTCTCCTCCATCTCTCATTCTCACCCTCTTTCTCTTACCCCATCTTTCATTCTCCCCCCTCTCTCTCCTCCATCTCTCATTCTCCCCCTCTCTCTCTTCCCCCATCTTTCATTCTCCCCCCTCTCTCTCCTCCATCTCTCATTCTCTCTCCCCTCTCTCTCTTCCCCCATCTTTCATTCTCCCCCCTCTCTCTCCTCCATCTCTCATTCTCACCCTCTTTCTCTTACCCCATCTTTCATTCTCCCCCCTCTCTCTCCTCCATCTTTCATTCTCCCCCCTCTCTCTCCTCCATCTTTCATTCTCCCCCCTCTCTCTCCTCCATCTTTCATTCTCCCCCCTCTCTCTCCTCCATCTTTCATTCTCCCCCCTCTCTCTCCTCCATCTTTCATTCTCCCCCCTCTCTCTCCTCCATCTTTCATTCTCCCCCCCTCTCTCTCCTCCATCTCTCATTCTCACCCTCTTTCTCTTCCCCCATCTTTCATTCTCCCCCCTCTCTCTCCTCCATCTCTCATTCTCCCCCTCTCTCTCTTCCCCCATCTTTCATTCTCCCCCCTCTCTCTCCTCCATCTCTCATTCTCCCCCCTCTCTCTCCTCCATCTCTCATTCTCCCCCCTCTCTCTCCTCCATCTCTCATTCTCCCCCTCTCTCTCTTCCCCCATCTTTCATTCTCCCCCCTCTCTCTCCTCCATCTCTCATTCTCACCCTCTTTCTCTTACCCCATCTTTCATTCTCCCCCCTCTCTCTCCTCCATCTCTCATTCTCACCCTCTTTCTCTTACCCCATCTTTCATTCTCCCCCCTCTCTCTCCTCCATCTCTCATTCTCCCCCTCTCTCTCTTCCCCCATCTTTCATTCTCCCCCCTCTCTCTCCTCCATCTCTCATTCTCCCCCTCTCTCTCTTCCCCCATCTTTCATTCTCCCCCCTCTCTCTCCTCCATCTCTCATTCTCCCCCTCTCTCTCTTCCCCCATCTTTCATTCTCCCCCCTCTCTCTCCTCCATCTCTCATTCTCCCCCCTCTCTCTCCTCCATCTCTCATTCTCCCCCCTCTCTCTCCTCCATCTTTCATTCTCCCCCCTCTCTCTCCTCCATCTCTCATTCTCACCCTCTTTCTCTTCCCCCATCTTTCATTCTCCCCCCTCTCTCTCCTCCATCTCTCATTCTCCCCCCTCTCTCTCTTCCCCCATCTTTCATTCTC
This sequence comes from Salmo trutta, assembly GCF_901001165.1. NCBI lineage: Eukaryota > Metazoa > Chordata > Actinopteri > Salmoniformes > Salmonidae > Salmo > Salmo trutta. Next base: position 17,615,652 of record NC_042974.1, read on the forward strand.
CCCCCTCTCTCTCCTCCATCTCTCATTCTCCCCCCTCTCTCTCCTCCATCTCTCATTCTCCCCCCTCTCTCTCCTCCATCTTTCATTCTCCCCCCTCTCTCTCCTCCATCTCTCATTCTCACCCTCTTTCTCTTCCCCCATCTTTCATTCTCCCCCTCTCTCTCCTCCATCTCTCATTCTCACCCTCTTTCTCTTCCCCCATCTTCTCCCACTTTCTTTTCCCTCCTTCCCTCTCTCCCCCCCTCTCTCCCCCCTCTCACGCTCTCTATTTTCTCTCTCTCTCTCCCCTCTCTCTCTCTCTCTCCTCTCGCCCCTAACTCTCCCTCTCTCTGTCCCCCCTCTCTCCCCTCTCTCGCCCCTCTCTCTCTCTTTCTCTCGCTCTGTCTCCCCCCTCTCTCAATTACATTTCAATTTCAATTTTTGGGACTTTATTGGCATGGGAAGCATAGGTTTACATTGCCAAAGCAAGTGAAATAGATAATAAACATGAAATAAACTATTAAAAAAATGTGCAGTACACATTACTCTCACAAATGTTTTAAAAGAATGAAGACATTTCAAATGTCATATTATAATTAAAGTACAAAAGGGAAAATAAATAAACATGGGTTGTATTTACAATTAGATTTTAGCAGACGCTCTTATCCAGAGCGACTTACAGCAGTGAATGCATACATTTTCGTACATTTTTTATATTTTTCCCATACTGGTCCCCTGTGGGAATCGAACCCACAACCTTGGTGTTGCAAACACCATGCTCTACCAACTGAGCCACACGGGACCATGTGGCTCAATGGTGTTTGTTCTGCCAACAGGTCACAAATCTTGCTGCTTTTATGGCATACTGTGATATTTCACCCAATAGATATGGGAGTTTATCAAAAATTGGGTTTGTTTTAGAATTATTTGTGGATCTGTGTAATCTGAAGGAAATATGTGTCTCTAATATGGTCATACATTTGGCAGGAGGTTAGGAAGTGCAGCATTTTGTGGGCAGTGTGCGCATAGCCTGTCTTCTCTTGAGAGCCAGGTCTGCCTACGACAGCCTTTCTCAATAGCAAGGCTATTGCTCACTGAGCTATTGCTCACTATTGCTCACTGTAAATAGTCAAAGCTTTCCTTAAATTTGGGTCAGTCACAGTGGTCAGATATTCTGCTACTGTGTGCTCTCTGTTTAGGGCCAAAGAGCATTCTAGTCTGCTCAGTTTATTTTGTTAATTCTTTCCAATGTGTTAAGTAATTATCTTTTTGTTTTCTCATGATTTGGTTGTGTCTAATTGTGTTGCTGTTCTGGGGCTCTGTGGGGTCTGTTTGTGTTTGTGAACAGAGCCCCAGGACCAGCTTGCTGAGGGGACTCTTCTCCAGGTTCATCTCTCTGTAGGTGATGGCTTTGGTCTCTCTCTCTCTCTCTCTCCTTCTCTCTGTTTATCACCATTAGTATGTGATTGCCTCTAGATGGCTGATGGAGCCTTTTAGGTAATTGTTGCCATTTAGATTCAATGGTTGTTAAAACACACACACACACACACACACACACACACACACACAAACACACACACACACACACACACACACACACACACACACACACACACACACACACACACACACACACACATACACTGAGTGGGACAAGCATGTTGGTGGTTTTGTGCATCTGAGGAATGTGGAGGATGAGTTTTATGGAGTGCTGTTTACTTTGGCCACCACCATTAAACTTTTAACTGCTGCCAATTAACCAGCTGGGAAACCAACTGTGAGAGGGCACACACACACACACACACACACACACACACACACACACACACACACACACACACACACACACACACACACACACACACACACACACACACACACACACACACACACACACACACACACACACACACACACACATCAAGCCTTTTGGTCACTCTCACTATGTATAGTAGGCCGGTGTGTGCAACGTGTGTTTGTGCGTATGTACAGTAGGTGTACATGTTTGCATGTGTTTGATGTGTGTGTATGTCTGGTTTGTGTGTTGTGTCTGCTGCATGGTGACAGAAATGTTTGGTTTACACAGAAATATCCCCTCACCCCCTGCTGAGGCCTCCACTATCCCAGGATACAGTTCAATGTCCTTGGAGGCAAGGAGTTTAGTGGACCGGCCATTTACCTCCCACTGACCCCCTGGGAAGAACTGTGTGTGTGTGTGAAAAGGATGGGTTGAAATGTATGGAGCGCCATTTGGATCTTTGTGAGTCAAAAAAGATACACGTCAAATAAGCTTGTTGACCAATCAGGACCTGAATATGACTGCACGTCACATAGTCATTTAACACGTTCGTAGTTTCTTTACGTAGTCGTTACACATTGAGTACATTGTCACTCATATTTCATATGTCACAACGATTCACCGATACGTATGCTATGATGCTGGTAAAGTTTTGTCACACGCACCTACCGCTGTCGCATGAGCGCAGACACACTTCCCCAAGCTCTGGACAGTGCTGGTCATAAAAAAAGCTAGCTAGCTGATGGATGCAAACAATATTCTTTCCCAAAAACATAGCAAAACGACATAATCTGTTGCAGTAGCTATAGTAAGCCAGATAACTATCTAGCTACAGTTGAAGTCGGATGTTTGCATACACCTTAGCCAAATACAGTTTTCCACAATTCCTGACATTTAATCCTAGTAAGAATTCCCTGTCTTAGGTCAGTTAGGCTCACCGCTTTATTTTATGAATGTGAAATGTCAGAATAATAGTAGAGAGAATGATTTATTTCAGCTTTCATTTCTTTCATCACATTCCCAGTGGGTCAGAAGTTTACATACACTCAATTAGTATTTGGTAGCATTGCCTTTAGATTGTTTAACTTGGGTTAAACATTTTGGGTAGCCTTCCACAAGCTTCCCATAATAAGTTGGGTGAATTTTGGCCCATTCCTCCTGACAGAGCTGGTGTAACTGAGTCAGGTTTGTAGGCCTCCTTGCTCACACACGCTTTTTCAGTTCTGCCCACAAATTTCCTATAGGGTTGAGGTCAGGGTTTTGTGATGGCCACTCCAATACCTGGACTTTGTTGTCCTTAAGCCATTTTGCCATAACTTTGGAAGTATGCTTGGGGTCATTGTCCATTTGGAAGACCCATTTGTGACCAAACTTTAACTACCTGACTGATGTCTTGAGATGTTGCTTCAATATATCCACATCATTTTCCTCATTCATGATTCCATATATTTTGTGATGTGCACCAGTCCCTCCTGCAGCAAAGCATCCCCACAACATGATGCTGCCACCCCCGTGCTTCACGGTTGGGATGGTGTTCTTCGGCTTGCAAGCCTCCCCCTTTTTCCTCCAAACATAACGATGGTCATTAGGGCCAAACAGTTCTATTTTTGTTTCATCAGACCAGAGGATATTTCTCCAAAAAGTACAATCTTTGTCCCCATGTGCAGTTGCAAACCGTAGTCTGGCTTTTTTATGGCGTTTTTGGAGCAGTGGCTTCTTGCTTGCTGAGCGGCCTTTCAGGATATGTCGATATAGGACTCGTTTTACTGTGGATATAGATACTTTTGAACCTGTTTCCTCCAGCATCTTCACAAGGTCCTCTACTGTTGTTCTGGGATTGATTTGCACTTTTTGCACCAAAGCACGTTCATCTCTAGGAGACAGAACGCGTCTCCTTCCTGAGCGGTATGATGGCGGCGTGGTCCCATGGTGTTTATACTTGCGTACTATTGTTTGTACAGATGAACGTGGTACCTTCAGGCCTTTGGAAATTGCTCCCAAGGATGAACCAGACTTGTGGAGGTCTACCATTTTTTTTCTTAGGTCTTGGCTGATTTCTTTTGAATTTCTCATGATGTCAAGCAAAGAGGCACTGAGTTTGAAGGTAGGCCTTGAAATACATTCACAGGTACACCTCCAATTGACTCAAATTATGTCAATTAGCCTATCAGAAGCTTCTAAAGCCATGACATTTCCTGGAATTTTCCAAGCTGTTTAAAGGCACAGACAACTTAGTGTATGTAAACTTCTGACCCACTGGAATTGTGATACAGTAAATTATAAGTGAAATAATCTGTCTATAAACAATTGTTGGAAAAATGTCCTAACCGACTTGCCAAAACTATAGTTTGTTAACAGGAAATTTGTGGAATGGTTGAAAAACGAGTTTTAATGATTCCAACCTAAGTGTATGTAAACTTCCGACATCATCTAAAATACCCCTAATTTATTGGACAGTTCTTATTTGATTAACGGTAGTCGGACCCATCTATGTGAAGCTAGCCACAATAAGGATTAGCCACAATCGTGGAATTTGCGGTTCGCCTGCAAAATAAAAGTCTGTTATTGACGGTGAAGTAAATGAATACAAATAGTGGAATTATGCCATCATTTAATAAATCATGCTAAACGAGGTTGGAATGTTGTTATATTAATTCAACAAAATATAATAATTTGTTAATTTGACAAAAATCTGTTGAAATCACACTGGATGTATCAGACGTCATAATTGCATTGGGGGCCATACTTATTTCACTGTACAGCCTTACCTATGGATGGTGGATCAATGACATGGGGTTTCAGTCTACTCAGTTACAGTGGCTTGTGAAAGTATTCACCCTCCTTGGAATTCTTCCTATTTTGTTGCCTTACAACCTGGAATTAAAATATATTTTTTGGGGGGTTGTGTCATTTGATTTACACAACATGTCTACCACTTTGAAGATGCAAAATATTTTCTATTGTGAAACAAACAAGAAATATCACAAAAAAACCAGGAAACTTGAGCGTGCATATCTATTCACCCCCCCAAAGTCAATACTTTGCAGAGCCACCTTTTGCAGCAATTACAGCTACAAGTCTATTGGGGTATATCTCTATAAGCTTGGCACATCTAGCCACTGGGATTTTTGCCCATTCTTCAAGGCAAAACTGCTCCAGCTCCTTCAAGTTGAATGGGTTCCCCTGGTGTACAGCAATCTTTAAGTCATACCACAGATTCTTAATTGGATTGAGGTCTGGGCTTTGACTAGGCCATTCCAAGACACTTAAATGTTTCCCCTTAAACCATTCGAGTGTTGCTTTAGCAGTATGCTTAGGGTCATTGTCCTGCTGGAAGGTGAACCTCCATCCCAATCTCAAATCTCTGGAAGACTGAAAGAGGTTTCCCTCAAGAATTTCCCTGTATTTAGCTCCATCTCTCATTTCTGTGGAATGGTGTTCTCGGGGTGATGAGAGGTGATGGGTGTGCGCCAGAAATAGTGTTTTCCTTGATGGCCAAAAAGCTCGATTTTTGTCTCTTCTGACCAGAGTACCTTCTTCCATATGTGTGGGGAGTCTCCCACATGCCTTTTGGCGAACACCAAATGTGTTTACTTATTTGTTTCTTTAAGCAATGGCTTTTTTCTGGCTACTCATCCGTAAAGCCTAGCTATGTGGAGTGTACGGCTTAAAGTGGTCCTATGGACAGATACTCCAATCTCCGCCGTGGAGCTTTGCAGCTCCTTCAGGGTTATCTTTTGTCTCTTTGTTGCCTCTCTGATTAATGCCCTCCTTGCCTGGTCTGTGAGTTTTGGTGGGCGGCCCTCTCTTGGCAGGTTTGTTGTGATGCCATATTCTTTCCATTTAAGAAAAATGGATTTAATGGTGCTCCGTGGGATGGTGAAAGTTCAGGATATTTTTTTAGAACCCAACCCTGAACTGTAATTCTCCACAACTTCGCCCTGACATGTTTGGAGAGCTCCTTGGTCTTCATGGTGCTGCTTGCTTTGTGGTGCATCTTGCTTAGTGGTGTTGCAGACTCTGGGGCCTTTCAGAAAAGGTGTATATATACTGAGATCATGTGACAGATCATATGACACTTAGATTGCACACTGGTGGACTTTATTTAACTAATTATGTGACCTCTGAAGGTAGTTGGTTGTCCCAGATCTTATTTAGGAGCTTCAGGACTGGACTACAGGACTGTTTTGCTATCACAGACTGCAGCATGTTCCGGGATTCTTCCGATGGCATTGAGGAGTACACTGCATCAGTCACTGGCTTTATCAATAAGTACATCGAGGACGTCGTCCCCACAGTGACTGTACAAACATACCCCAACCAGAAGCCATGGATTGCAGGCAACATTCACACTGAGCTAAAGGGTAGAGCTGCCGCTTTCAAGGTGTGGGACTCTAACCTGGAAGCTTACAAGAAATCTTGCTATGCCCTGCAACGAACCATCAAACTGGCAAAGCGTCAACACAGGGCTAAGATTGAATCATACTACATCGGCTCCGATGATGCTCATCTTATGTGGCAGGGCTTGCAAACTATTACAGACTACAAAAGGAAGCACAGCTGCGAGCTGCCCAGTGACACAAGCCTACCAGACTAGCTAAACCACTTCTATGCTCGCTTCGAGGCAAGCAACACTGAGGCATGCATGAGAGCATCAGCTGTTCTGGACGACTGTGTGATCACGCTCTCCGTAGCCGACGTGAGTAAGACCTTTAAACAGGTCAACATACACAAGGCTGCGGGGCCAGACGGATTACCAGGACGTGTGCTCCGGGCATGTGCTGACCAACTGGCAGGTGTCTTCACTGACATTTTCAACATGTCCCTGATTGAGTCTGTAATACCAACATGTTTCAAGCAGATCACTATAGTCCCTGTGCCCAAGAACTCAAAGGCAACCTGCCTAAATGACTACAGACCCGTAGCACTCACGTCCATAACCATGAAGTGCTTTGAAAGGTTGGTAATGGCTCACATCAACACCATTATCCCAGAAACCCTAGACCCACCCCAATTTGCATACCGTCCAAACAGATCCACAGATGATGCAATCTCTATTGCACTCCACACTGTCCTTTCCTACCTGGACAAAAGGACCACTTATGTGAGAATGCTATTCATTGACTACAGCTCAGCGTTCAACACCATAGTACCCTCAAAGCTCATCACTAAGCTAAGGATCCTGGGACTAAACACCTCCCTCTGCAACTGGATCCTGGACTTCCTGACGGGCCGCCCCAGGTGGTGAGGGTAGGTAGCAACACATCTGCCATGCTGATCCTCAACACTGGAGCTCCCCAAGGGTGCGTGCTCAGTCCCCTCCTGTACTCCCTGTTCACCCACGACTGCATGGCCAGGCACGACTCCAACACCATCATTAAGTTTGCAGATGACACAACAGTGGTAGGCCTGATCACCGAGATGAGACAGCCTATAGGGAGGAGGTCAGAGACCTGGCCGGGTGGTGCCAGAATAACAACCTATCCCTCAACGTAACCAAGATAAGGAGCTGATTGTGGACAACAGGAAAAGGAGGACCAAGCACGCCCCCATTCTCATCGACGGGGCTGTAGTGGAGTAGGTTGAGAGCTTCAAGTTCCTTGGTGTCCACATCAATAACAAACTAGAATGGTCCAAACACACCAAGACAGTCGTGAAGAGGGCACGACAAAGCCTATTCCCCCTCAGGAAACTAAAAAGATTTGGCATGGGTCCTGAGATCCTCAAAAGGTTCTACAGCTGCAATATCGAGAGCATCCTGACTGGTTGCATCACTGCCTGGTACGGCAATTGCTCGGCCTCTGACCGCAAGGCACTACAGAGGGTAGTGCGTACGGCCCAGTACATCACTGGGGCTAAGCTGCCTGCCATTCAGGACCTTTACACCAGGTGGTGTCAGAGGAAGGCCCTAAAAACTGTCAAAGACCCCAGCCACCCCAGTCATAGACTGTTCTCTCTACTACCTGCATGGCAAGAGGTACCGGAGTAATCTAGAAGAAAAAGAAACGCACACCTATTAAGGCGAGGTGCTGGCTAGCGGAGTAGAAAACTTGAAAATAAGGGAGAGCCGCACACTCTAGGAGCTCAGATGCAAAAATGTAATAGCTGTCTTCATCAGGGTATCCTGATGAAGACAGCTTGGCTGTCGAAACGTTGGCTATTACATTTTTGCATCTGAGCTCCTAGAGTGTGCGGCTCTCCCTTATTCTCAAGCTGTACCGGAGTGCCAAGTCTAGGACAAAAAGGCTTCTCAACAGTTTTACCCCCAAGCCATAAGACTCCTGAACAGGTAATCAAATCGCTACCCAGACTATTTGCATTGTGTGCCCCCCCAACCCCTCTTTTACGCCGCTGCTACTCTCTGTTTATCATATATGCATAGTCACTTTAACTATACATTCATGCACATACTACCTCAATTGGGCCGACCAACCAGTGCCCCTGCACATTGGCTAACCGGGCTATCTGCATTGTGTCCCGCCACCCACCACCCGCCAACCCCTCTTTTACGCTTTTACGCTACTGCTACTCTCTGTTCATCACATATGCATCGTCACTTTAACCATATCTACATGTACATACTACCTCAATCAGCCTGACTAACCGGTGTCTGTATGTGGCCTCGGTACTTTTATAGCCTCGCTACTGTATATAGCCTGTCTTTTTACTGTTGTTTTATTTCTTTACTTATCTATTGTTCACCTAATACCTTTTTTGCACTATTGGTCAGACTGTATGTAAGTAAGCATTTCACTGTAAGGTCTACACCTGTTGTATTCGGCGCACGTGACAAATACACTTTGATTTGATTTGATTCATAGCAAAGGGTGAATACATATGCACGCACCACTTTTCCGGTTTAAATTTTTTAAATTTTTTTGAAACAAGATATTTTTTCCATTTCACTTCACCAATTCAAACTATTTTGTGTATGTCCATTACATTAAATCTAAATTAAAATAAATTTTAATTACAGGTTGTAATGCAACAAAATAGGAAATACGCCAAACGGGATGAATACTTTTGCAAGGCACTGTATACCCAGAGAACAGCTCTTACTGCGGGAATCTGAAACCACTGATTTGAGCCACGTTTTTTTGTACCAGTCAACCTACTATGTGTATTTAACACTTTTCCAGAGGAAAAACAATATGATGAAGTGTGAATATTTCTGCCACTCCCACACAGGAAAACACAGGAAAACGGTTTCAAATAAACTATATCATTACGTGTACCACCACCCATGTTATTTACATTATTAAATGTCCATGTGGGCTGTGCTATGTCGGTAAAACCTCCCGCTCTCTCAAACAAAGAGTTAGTGAACATAAAAGTTCAATCAGGCGAAACGACAGGGATTATCCAGTCGCAGTACATTTTAATGACCTAAAACATGACATTTCTACCTTTAGATTTTGTGGCATAGAGAAAGTCAAGATATCAGACAGGGGAGGTGATATTAATAATACTCTGAGCAAAAGAGAATGTTTTTGGATTTTCACCCTCCAGACATTATTTCCTAAAGGACTTAATGATGAAATGCCTATGTATGTTATGTTGTGAATTTGAACATGAATTATGTGCCTATTTAAGATTACTCTGATGTTTTCCATATGATGTACCCAATGATTAATGAAAACTTGCTATGTCCTCATTGTGGTTTTATGGACGTGTTCAATGCATCTTATTTATACACTTTTGTAGTGTTTGTGAAAGGCATATTGTTATGTTTGGTAGCACTTATTTATTTTTAATTTGCCTCCGACCCCTTTCCATGCGTGGAACGGATGTGGGTGGGGCTAGGTCTACATAGGGGTGCTGTTTTCAGAAAATTCACAAAAGCTCTGACGAAGGCCTTGAGGCCGATACGTAAGCTTATTAAATATCAGTGATACTATCAAGAGCAGTGTGCGGTTTCCTTTTTCCTTCATCCTGTTTCAACTGTTGCCATGCACCTGCAAAAAGATTGCTCAGATGTGCGAGTGCCTTTTGAATTTTGTATTCAGAGGAAAAACAATACAATGTGGATGTTTTGGAGTCTGAGAACTCCGAGGAGGAAGTTGGGAAAAAAACACTTGGGTACTGAGTAGACTGATATCCCATTTCATTGATCCCTAATCCTTAGGTAAAGCTTTACAGTGCAATATGATTGACAATACGCACAATAGGCTGACTGGGCAGGTGATGTCCCTCAGTCAAAGTCCCCGATAAGAGCTACAACGCTAATATTTGCGTAAACTCTTCACAGTTGTGTTCTGTGGGTGTCACCAAGTAGACTAATACCTAATTTAATTGCTCCACATTACACACTCCAATGTTGTTTAACATTACCTAGTCTAAATATGCCATGTTTTCAGGCCGGCTGGATTGTTGCTAGCTAGGTACCAAGCTAAAGCTACCCCAGAAAATGCTAATAACATATGTATCAAAGATATTTGATTACATTTTTGATCCTGATCTTATTTCAAATTGTCACACAGACGTTTTCCCATTCAGTCGAACAAATAATGGCTTATTACCAAGGCGGTATTGTAAATGTAACAGTGTACGTTCCGTCCCTCTCTTCACCCCAACCCGGGCTCGAACCAGGGACCCTTGCACACATCAACAACTGACACCCCACAAAGCATCGTTACCCATCGTGCCACAAAGGCCACTTGTGGCACGATGGGTAGGAAACCCTACTTCAAGTCTCAGAGCGAGTGACGTCACTGATTGAAATGCTATTAGCGCGCACCACCGCTAACTAACTAGCCATTTCACATCGGTTACATAAACACATCGTTTGTGGCAGGTGTTTGCTTGTTTGCAGACTTTTATTTTTTGTACAGCTTTGACAGTACTAGTGATCGTAGTGGTGGAGCTTGGCTTGCATGTGCAAATTCAGCACACACAACATTCTATAATAGAATTTTGGTATTTAACCTGTCAAATGAAAAGCTTATTTGACGTGTATTGTTTTTGACCCACAAAGATCCTAACGGCGTTCCAAAGAAATGGGTTATAGGCTGAGCGTCCTGAAGAGAAAAACACAGACTTGTTTTGTATAAGCAAAGTCCATCCTGAAAAATACCCAGCTCTTGTCAGTTACACTCTGGTATTGTTGTTGTCACCGCTGTATCTGCTGTAAATGATGGGCATAATCATGTTGGTGGCATTTAGGCCTAATGTCAAAATTACATTTCATTTAACATCTCTTTCTCCCCCTCCCTCCCTCCCCTGTCTCACTTCCACCCTGTCTCTAACTCTATCTCTCCCACTTTCTTTTGGTCTCTCTCCCTCTCTTTCTCTCCTCACTCTTCCTATATCTCTCTCTCCCCCCTCCTCCCTCTCTCTCAGGGTATCCCCGGTATTCAGGAGGTCTGACTTCCCCCTTTCTTCCCATGAGCCCCTTGGATCACCATAGCAACAGCAGCGTTCTCTACGGACAGCACCGCTTCTACGACACTCAGAAAGGTGTGTGTCAGAGAGAGAGAGGTGTGTATGTGTAACAGTATAGCTTTCGTCCCTCTCCTTGCCCCTACCTGGGCTCAAACCAGGGACCCTCTGCACACATAGACAACAGTCACCCTTGAAGCATCGTTACACATCGCTCCACAAAAGCCTCAGCAAGGGAAACAACTACTTCAAGGTCTCAGGGCGAGTGACGTCACCAATTTAAATGCTATTAGTGCGCACCCTGCTAACTAGCTAGCCATTTCACACCGGTTGCGTATGTGAGAGTGCGAGAGAGAGAGAGAAATAGGTGTGTGAGAGAGAGGTGTGTATGTGAGAGAGAGAGAGACAGAGAGAGAGAGAGGTGTGTGTGTGAGAGAGAGAAACAGAGAGAGAGAGAAAGACTGAAGAGGTGTGGGTGTGTGAGAGAGAGTGGGTATGTGTGTGTGTGAGAGAGAGAGAGAGACTGGATAATATTAAGAAATGCTATAGATGGAATGAAAGTAGTGTGGTAGTCAATGGTAGGCTTCGAGGGGACTCTTACGGTAGGTACACCTATAGCTCATCTCCTGGCAGTAGTACTGTAGACTACTTCATCACTGACCTCAACCTAGTCTCTCAGAGCGTTCACAGTCAGACCACTGACACCCCTATCAGATCACAGCAAAATCACAGTCTACTTGAACAGAGCAATACACAATCATGAAGCATCAAAGCCAAAGGAAATGCATAATATTAAGAAATGCTATAGATGGAAGGAAAGTAGTGTAGAAACCTACTAAAAAACAATTAGGCAACAACAAACACAATCCCTTCTAGACAACTTCCTGGACAAGACGTTTCACTGTAATAGTGAAGGTGTAAACTTGGCAGTAGAAAATCTTAACAGTATATTTGACCTCTCAGCTTCCCTATCAAATAAACATTTGAAGCCGACGACCGAAGAAAATGAACAAGGAAAAATGGCATGATGAAGAATGCAAAAACCTAAGAAAGAAATTGAGAAACCTATCCAACCAAAAACATAGAGACCCAGAAAACCTGAGTCTACATTTTCACTATGGTGAATCACTAAAACAATACAGAAATACACGACGGAAAAAGAAGGAACAGCACATCAGAAATCAGCTCAATGTAATTGATATCATGACACAAGGCGAGACCCAGATGCAGACACAGGAGGCAGATGGTTGGAGTCTTACAATGTTTATTAATCCAAAAGGGGAAGGCAAGAGAATGGTCGTGGACAGGCAAAAGTGTCATAACCAGTTCAGAGTCCAAAAGGTACCGAAGGTCAGGCAGAATTAAGGTCAGGGCAGGCAGGATGATCAGGCAGGTGGGAAAGTAGTCCAGTCAGGCAGTGGTCAAAACTTGGAGGACTATCAAAAAGAGAATAGCAAAAGGAGTACGGGGAAAAACACACTGGTTGACTTGACTAAACATACAAGACAAACTGGCACAGAGAGACAGGAAACACAGGGATAAATACACTGGGGAAAACAAGCAACACCTGGAGGGGGTGGAGACAATCACAAGGACAGGTGAACCAGATCAGAGTGTGACAAATGAAGAATCAATAGAATCTCCCGAGTGGTGCAGCGGTCTAAGGCACTGCTTCTCAGTGCTAGAGGCCTTACTACAGACACCCTTGTTCGAATCCAGGCTGTATCACAACCGGCTGGGATTGGGAGTCCCATAGGACGGCGCACAATTGGCCCAGCGTCGTCCGTGTTTGGCTGGTGTAGGCTGTCATTGTAAATAAGAATTTGTTCTTGCCTAGTTAAATAAAGGTTAAATAAATGAAACATGAAAGCAACTTCTGGGAAAATTGGAATAAGCTAACAACAACACGAAGAGTTATCTATCTAAAACGGAGATGTATGCATAAACCACTTCTCCAATCTCTTTGGCTCTATAACAAAAAACAGTCAGCAAAAACATATACATGATGAAATTCAAATCTTAGTATCAACTATTAAAGACCACAAGAACTCACTGGATTCTCCAATTACATTGAATGAACTACAGGACAAAATACAAACCCTCCAACCCAAAAAGACGTGGTGTTGATGGTATCCTCAATGAAATTATAAAATATACAAACTACAAATTCCTATTGGCTATACTTAAACTCTTTAACATCATCCTTAGCTCAGGCATCTTCCCCAATATTTGGAACCAAGGACTGATCACCCCAATCCACAAAAGTGGAGACAAATTTGACCCCAATAGCTACTGTGGGATATGCGTCAACGGCAATCTTGGGAAAATCCTCTGCTTTATCATAAACAGCAGACTTGTACATTTCCTCAGTGAAAACAATGTACTGAGCAAATGTCAAATGGACTTTTTACCAAATTACTGTACGACAGAGTCAAATGTTTACGGTTTGACTATGATCTGGTGCTTCTGTCCCCAACCAAGGAGGGCCTAAAGCAGCACCTAGATCTTCTGCACAGATTCTGTCAGACCTGGTTCCTGACAGTAAATCTCAGTAAGACAAAAATTATGGTCTTCCAAAAAAGGTCCAGTTGCCAGGAACACAAATAGAAATTCACCTAGACACCATTGCCCTAGAGCACACAAAAAAAACTATACATACCTTGGCCTAAACATCAGCGCCACAGGTAACTTCCACAAAGCTGTGAACGATCTGAGAGACAAGGCAAGAAGGGCCTTCTATGCCATCAAAAGGAACATAACATTTGACATCCCAATTAGGATCTGGCTAAAAATACTTGAATCAGTTATAGAACCCATTGCCCTTTATGGTTGTGAGGTCTGGGGTCCACTCACCAACCAAGAATTCACAAAATGGGACAAACACCAAATTGAGACTCTGCATGCAGAATTTAAAAAAAGATTATCTGTGTACAATGTAAAACATCAATTAATGCATGCAGAGCAGAATTAGGCTGATACCCGCTAATTATCAAAATCCATAATTGAGCCCTTAAATTCTATAACCACCTAAAAGGAAGCGATTCCCAAACCTTCCATAACAAAGCCATCACCTACAGAGAGATGAACCTGGAGAAGAGTCCCCTAAGCAAGCTGGTCACAAACACAAACAGACCCCACAGAGCCCCAGGACAGCAACAGCAACACAATTAGACCCAACCAAATCACCAGAAAACAAAAAGATAATTACTTAACACATTGGAAAGAATTAACAAAAAAACATAGCATTCTAGAATGATCTTTGGCCCTAAACAGAGAGCACACAGTGGCAGAATACCTGAACACTGTGACTGACCCAAACTCAAAGGAAAGCTTTGACTATGTACAGACTCAGTGAGCAAAGTCTTGCTATTGAGAAAGGCCATCGTAGGCAGACATGTTATGTCCACACTGCCCACAAAATTAAATGGAAACTGAGCTGCACTTCCTAAACTCCTGCCAAATGTATGACCATATTAGAGACACATAGTTCCGTCAGATTACACAGATCCACAAAGAATTCGAAAACAAACTCAATTTGGATAAAATTCCATATCTATTGTGCAATCCCAGCAGCAATATGTGTGACATGTTGCCACAAGAAAAGGGCAACCAGTGAAGAACAAACACCACTGTGAATACAAAACTTTAATTATTTTGATTTATTTTCCCTTTTGTACTTTAACATTTGAAATGTCTCTATTATTTTGGAACTTGTGAGTGTAATATGTTCTTTTTACTTCATTTTTGTTTGTCTATTTCACTTGCTTTGGCAATGTAAACATATGTTTCCAATGTCAATAAAGCCCCTTGAATTGAATTGAGAGAGACAGAGATTTTTCCTCTTTTTTAAAATATTGTTTAATTTTCCAAATATATATTTGTAATGCTTATAAATAATATTTAAACCATGTCATTTATTTTCAGATCATTTCTACTTGCGAAGCCTGCCGTCCCAGCCCCCTCTTCTCTCAACCAATCACAGCCTTCCGCCACTGTCTAGGACTGCCCCCGGACGTCCTCTGGGGTCCTGCAGCAGAGAAACAGACTCTGGGGGAGGAGGAGGTGGAGGGGGTCTCCAAAAGAGCTCCAAGGAACTGGGGATGGTGGAAAAGAGTGTGTCGAAAGAGAGATCCAGCAGCAAAGAGAGACACCAGGAGAGCAAAGAGAGACATCATCATCACCACCATCAACATCAGCCTCATCCGTTCTCTCAACCCCACTCCCTCCCCACTCACATGCGTGAGGAGGACCACAGACACAAAACCCCCAACCTGCCCACGGAATACAGGGACGACCCCGCAAACCAAGGCTCCAAACACAACTGTGCTCAACTTAGTAAACTATCCAATGGAGACTCTGTGTCCAAGGACGGGTCCCTGAACAGCTGTGGGAGTGGAGGGGGTAGCAGACCCCAGGGGAGTGGTAGTGGGGGGGTGAGGCGATGCTCCAATGAAGGGGGGGTGAGCGGGGAGATGAGGATAAGCGAAACTCTCCCCTCCTCCTCGTCAGACTGTCTGCGTCGAGCAGCCATGATGGGACCCCACAACCCCAATGCCTTGGCTTCTTACTCCATGCCCCCGCCCCCTCCTCCACCCCTACACATGGGCCCTGCTGTGGGAGGGGGCTGGCTGCACCACCCTCATCACCCCCATCACCCTCACCCTGAGTTCTACTGCCCCTCTGCCCCCGCCCCACTCACCCTCACCCCTCCTAAAGACGGAGTATCCGGGAGGGAGGTAAAAGTCTCTGGCCCAACGTACATCCCCTCAGTCGGGCCTTTAGGGGACATGGGGTCCCCTGACTCCCGTGGTGCTGGAGGAGGAGGAGATAAGGATGGAAAAGGGGCAGAGAACAGCGGAGGAGGAGGAGGAGGAAGAGGAGAATCTAGTGAAAGTCTTCCTTCTCCTCTTCATCCTCATCCTGATCGTCCTCAGTCTAGTAGCTGCCAGAGGAAGCCGTCGTCCCAGACTCAGCAGCCACAGCAGCAGCTGAGCTACTGCAAGGCAGACAAGCCCCCGGGCTGGAACCAGAACCACAACTACAACCAACACCACAGCCAGAACACCCAGCCCAACTCCCAGCCCCAGCCTCAGCCCCATAACCCTAACCGCCAGTCTGGGCCTCGCTCTTGCAGCCTAGAGGCCTCTTCCTCCAGGGGAGACCTGGAGGTCCTAGAGGTCTACCGGGCCTCCCTGCCTCTGGAAGCCCAGAGTGCTCACCCCAGGGCTGGGCACCAAGAGACCAAGACTGGGCCCTACGCCAGCACCCCACCCTTCCGGGACTGTTCACACTCAGGTCCTCCTGATGGAAAAGGGGGGTTGGCGGGGAGTGGAGGTGCCCAGAGAGAGGGACAGAAGGTTGCTAGGATACTGCACCAGCGGCACAGTAGTCATGGAAGCTGGTCGGGTTCTGATGGATCAGGGACTGAGAGGGGGAGAGAGGGGGGGAAGCAGAATCAGAATCAGAAGAGTGAGGGTGTTGTCATGGGGTACGGGGGTCAAACTCCCCCCACGATGCACCCCTGGGGGATACCGAGGGGTCCCCAAGAGGGCGAGAGGAGGATCTCCCCATACACAGAGTCCTACCCAGATAACAAGACTCAAAACCACCACGATCAACAGCACTGTAAGACAGCACCTCATCCATCTCACCCTCACCCCTCCTCCCGCTCCTCCCCCCACCTAGAAGGAGAGAGCAGCGCCATGAAGAACCTGATTAACTACAGTTCCCAGCAGCCTTTGCTGCTCTCCCAGAGGAGTCTCTTCGGGGGGCTGGGCTGCCTGAAGCAGGGGGGCGAGAGAGGCGAGAAGGGGGGTAGATCCAGCACCCCTCAGGACCACCCCAAACAGCCCCTACCCCCCAGGAGAGAGTCCACCAGCGAGGGGGAAAGGATGGACGGCGGGGGCAGAGGTAGAAGGGAGGTGGGGGAGACACACGGGGAGGGGGAGGTACGACAGCCCCCTGTGGGTATAGCTGTGGCAGTCGCCCGGCAGAGAGAGCCCCCCCAACACCCCTCAGACAACCCCCCAGGACACAGCCGACAGGGCAGGGTTCTGCCCAGTGTCAAAGGTGAGAGCTGGATCTATGAATCTGTATGTCTCTGTATTTATATTCACTTCAGTATCTGCATTGTGTTAGAAGTCTGGCATTACTTATGAATTATGGATTACGGATTATGAATGATGAATTATGTATTATGAATTATGAATTTTGACATTGCTAGGCTAGCTTAGTTTTAAGGTTGCCATATCTGCTTTCTAAACCCTCTCTCTGTGTGTTGCCAGGTGTGTCTCGGTCTGTCTACCCGCTGGGCCGGGAGGCAGAAGAGAGGAAGAGGATGACTGAGGAGCGGCTGAGCCTTCATCACCTTGACAGAGAACTCTTCATCAGGGAAAACCAGGAGAGAGGGGAGTTTGCCAGGATCCACCCATCCAGCAGTTGCCATGGTGACCTGACCTCTCACCTTCTGGTGCCTGGCGGGGCCAGCCAATTAGGTGGAGACCCTTCTGCTCACGCCCACCACCATTGGATGCAGCGGACTGGAAGTCCCTCCCTATGGATGGGCCATTCATATGGTGAGCTGAGCATGCAGTTTTCCCACAGACCATGACAAACGTTCGCAATGTTGCGCAACTGTCTTTACACGTGGATCAGGAAGTGTGGAAATAACATGCAGAAACAAACCCAAAGTTTATGTTCTAATCTTCTGTTTTCTCTCTTTCAGGTCTGAGCCATGCTGCGCTGCACCAGAGTATGGGCCCAGGGTTCGGCCCTGGCCTG